>NC_140923.1:28487232-28702555 GCF_045865225.1 Trachurus japonicus
CGTGAGGTCCAAAAACATTCAGGGTTTTCCCTCAACATTATAAGACAGAGGTAAAAAAAATAAATAAATAAATAAAATCCTTGAAACAGCAGCTCCATGTCGCAAACAACAACAACATTGTTCTCTGAGAGGCCTGTACCACGAAGCAGGATCACTGGCTTAGCGAGATAACTTCAGGGTTAACCCTTACTTTCCGGTACCACGAAGCTGGATTCATTCTTACCGAGGTGAGTTACCATGGTAACTTACTCTGAACGGCAAACTTGCTCCGGGGCAGGGTAGCTTTCAGGATTGATCTGAATCCAGTAAAAGGCTGCACCCACCGACCAATCACCTGTACGGGAATAATGACACGTGTCCTCTCACCGGTAACGGAGCCCAGATAGTGAGAAGAGCGTTATGGCTGTAATGTTTTATGATGTTCAGCGTGCTCTTATTTTGAAATCCTCCTCGTACCGGTGCTTACTGTTACCACGGAGACGGAATTAAAAGTAGCGAAGCTCCAGACAGAGTTGCGGTTAAATCTTGTCTTAAATCAATTTTTCAAAAGTCTTAAAAATGTTAACACTTGGTAAGTGGTATTTTATGGTTGTAATTAGTCTCAAATCTCAAAATAATTGGTAACATTCTGACATAGAGAAGTTAGTGGCGGTCGTCAACGCTAAATTTCTCACCGCCACCAGCTCCCGAGTCAGTGTTTTGTTTTGTTTTTCCGGACTTTTTATGCATTTATTTTGAAAGGACAGCTGGACCAAACAAATTCAAACAACGATATCAGTCTACGGGCCTTCTTTGGGGACAAAAGTTTTCCCTTCACCCGCTTTGCAGTGGTTTGTCTTAGGGATTGAGACTCTTCACATTCATCTCAGCATGACCACCGGCCCTTTCTTCTTCTTCGGGGACAAAAGTTTTCCCTTCACCCGCTTTGCAGTGGTTTGGGTTAGGGATTTTTTCCTCGGGGACTAAAATAGAGAGAGAGCATGCAATGAGCTGTTTGAATTTTGACTGTGTACTAGCCAACAAACCATGTTTGGTGCCTTACCTGGATGCTGGCGCTGCTGGGTCCGGGGCTGCTGGAGGGGCCAGCGGAGGGGCCAGGACTGTTGGAGGGTCCAGGGATGGAGGATGGTGCACCCTCCACAGATGCGTATTTGCTCTCATCTACGGCCAGGCATATGAATAGCTCCCTTACCTCCCTCGCTCTCCCCACAGTCTTATGGAGTGCGTAAAAGCGAGTGGCACATAAATTCCGAGATGTTTTTCCTCGTCTCGGGGTTTTTGTTGGTTTCGAAATTGTAGGTCGACACCGCCGTCCTAAAATCTAGCAGGTTTGGGGTCCCGACCAGCCCCATCTCCGCCCACGCCTTCCTCACGTATCTCACCAAATCCTTGGCCTCCCCTCGTCCGAATGAGCTGAATAGGTAGGGGTTTGTAGACACGCACCTTGCTCTCAACTTGAGCCACTTTTGGAACCACCCCATCTCCTCTGCTGTCAGATACAGTTGTGCGTTCCCGTATTTGCGGGCAGTCTTGTGATCTAGCACCTAAAAAACACAGAGAAGACCAATGAGTTTAATGTATTCATTCTCACATGAATTTCACAGTGTTCACAGCGTCTGTGCTTTACATTGATGAGGTAGCCGTTGCTATCGTCGCCGATGGCCTCCCTGACATTCTTGACCGTCATCCTCGTGAGGACCCCCGCCTGGTGGCCGTATATGGAGGAAAGGTACGCTCCGAGGTATCCAAAGAACCTGTACCTCGTCTTAGGATGCTTGGGCGGGGCCTTCGCCATGTCGTCTGAAATGAGAGCCAAAGAGAGAAGCCGGTAATGAATAACTGCCTCTATCCGAAAGGTAAGTGTGTGTGTTTGTAGGGCTTACCAAGGAGCGTTGGAATCTTTGCTTTGGCCAAGCGCAGACACTCAGCCAGGTCGCCCTTTGACAGTAGTTTCTGGCCCTTCTTCTCCTTGATGAGCGACTGGTGTCCCAGGAGCGTGCGACCCACATCCCTGTGCAGCTTCTTCATTTCCTTAATCAAGAGGACCACCCTGGCCCGTTTTAGCTGACAGTGTTGGGGAGGCACGTCCTGCAGATAATCGAGGAAAGCTATGGCCTGACCGACGTAGAGTGAGATTGTGGTCGGGGCCAGGCCGAATGTCCGGAGGAGTGCTGGGAAGGATTTGATGAGGGAGAGGTTATCGACAAACTTCCAATCCCAATATTTTATGGTGGGGTAGCCGAGGCAGAGGTACTTTATGAAGAACCGGGTTCTAGCTCCCTTCGATACCGCGTTCTGCTGCATCTTGGGTGTCCCTTCGGGACAGCGGAGGAACTCCTCGTACGAGGCTAAATACTTCTCAAGCGAAGTACCGAAAGGAATCGACCGGAGTTTCGATGCTTTCGATTTTCCCTGCATGTGCTTTTTCAGGGCATGGTGAATTGCCTTTAGCTCTGGGCTGATTGCCTCTGCCTCTGCCCCCTCCATTTCACTCACTATACTCCCGCTCCCGCTCTCGCTCTCACCCTCACTGCTGTAATCCTGAGCCTTTTTTGCTTTGCACTTGCTCGGCCGTGATGTTGACGGGGCTGCGGTTGGACTGGACGGTTGTTCCGGGGTTTTTGCTGGGGCCGAGACTGAGACCGAGGCTGAGGCAGTCTGTTGGGGAGTCGGAACTACTTCTGCCTCTGCCTCTGCCTCTACCCCCTCCATTTCACTCACTTCACTCCCGCTCCCGCTGCTGTAATCCAGCCTCTTTATTACATTGCAAGTGCTGGTTTGGGATGTCGACGGGGGTGCAGCTGAACTGGACGGTCGTTCCGGGGTTGTTGCTGGGGGTGGGGATGGGGCCGAAGCTGAGACCGAGCCAGTTTGTTGGGGAGTCGGGGCGCCTTCTGATTCTGCTTCTGCCTCCTCCCCTTCACTTATTCCGTGCTGGATAGTCGGAAAAGACAAATGCCCATAGCTAGAGTCATCAAAATCACTTTGCATGTGTATTTAAAACAAAGACAGATACTCACCACGTTAATCACCAGGTCTCCGGAGCTGGTGTCGGCCTCAGCGGGGGCTTTGGGCTTCATCTGCTGCTGCATTTCCTCTTCAGAACTGCTGCTGGTTCTGCCGTCCTTGGCAGAAACAGGGGGCTTGGGTGTGACCCGCCGCTGCCCTTCCCTGTCAGAGCTGCTGCTGGTTCTGCCGTCCTTGGCAGAAACAGGGAGCTTGGGTGTGACCCGCCGCTGCCCTTCCCTGTCAGAGCTGCTGCTGGTTCTGCCGCCCTTGGCAGAAACAGGGGGCTTGGGTGTGACCCGCCGCTGCCCTTCCCTGTCAGAGCTGCTGCTGCTGCTTCTGCCGTCCTTGGCAGAAACAGGGGGCTT
The DNA here is from genome assembly GCF_045865225.1 of Trachurus japonicus. Taxonomy (NCBI): domain Eukaryota; kingdom Metazoa; phylum Chordata; class Actinopteri; order Carangiformes; family Carangidae; genus Trachurus; species Trachurus japonicus. The sequence goes on from NC_140923.1 coordinate 28,490,607, forward strand.
GGGTGTGACCCGCCGCTGCCCTTCCCCATCAGAGCTGCTGCTCTCCTCCTCCCCCTCCTCCTCCTCCTCGTCGGAGGTGCTGCTACCTGAATCCACTACGACCGAGACGCTGCGCCGGGGCTTCTTAATCCCGGATCCTCCGGGCCGGGGCTGCCCCCCTTGGCTCTCACGGAGTTTTTTACAGAGGTCCGCATTGATGGCCCGGACCTCTGCCAACTCTCTTTCGAGTTTGCGGTTCTGTTTTCTCATGCTTTTGCATGACGTTTTTTGGCAGAGATTCGGGCCCTGCTCTGCCAGTTCTTCGGCCTCCAGTTCATCGGCAAGATCCAGTTTGCTGACCATAGGGGGAGTGGGGTTCGATGCCCGCAGGTCAGCAAGCTGAACGACTGCCGCTTGCTTTTTGAGAGCCGCTATCTCTCGTTCCGCTCTTGCTGCGGTAATATCTTTATGTGAATTTTGAGGTCACCAAATTTTTTTTTATTATTAAAAAGATAAAAGCCCAACTAAACCACCACTCAAAGACTATTCAAATGAAATTATAAAACTTTTTTTTTTAATGTGCTACATATAGGCTACACAAAAAGCCCAACACCGCACTACAAACACGCTAACATCTACATTAAACCAAAGTGATTAAACTCATTAAACTCAACTCATTCACTTCAATTATGTTGTTTCCAAAAGGGGGGAAATGTCAAACCTGGCAACGCAGCATGCGGCTTTGTTTACACGGTGCAGCTTGCAGGTTATGATAGCTCCGCTAAGTGACTGCACAGGGCACAAAATGGATTGATTTCTAATAAGAAAAATCAAACGGACTGACAGGCGGCGTGGTAAGGAATAGTGACGTTAAAGAGTCAGAGGAAGCAGCGATATGAAAATCAACATAAAGACGCCAGAGAGGGTCGAGCAGGCAAGGGCCAGGTGTTCCTAGCAAAAAAAAAAAAAAAAAAAGGTAGGAGGCATAAAAGATGAGCTGTAGACACCTGACACAATATAATTATGAAACTCTTAAAGTTAGTAAGGAAGTGTATTAAATAGCTTGGTAGCTTCTTACATAAATTTACAGCGCTCCATGAGACTGCGTGAAGTCTTTTTTTTTTTTAAATGCGCGTGCCGACTTGGATGTGAGCCAGTCAGTGACACACTCAGGCAATGAAATGGTTTAGTCCACTAGCGGTGTCTGAAATTTTACTACAAGCATCTCCCTGGCATGACTATGGAAAATACTGTTTATTGTAGTATTTATGATTACTAATAAGAAAGATAAATGTTTCAACCCCCCCCCATCTGTTATTTGTACCTCTTTTAGGGGGGTCGAAGTCGTAATTGGGGGGGTCAGCTAACGTTACGTACCTCACGCAGCTGCTTCACAGCGCCCCTCTCTCTCTCTCTGTCTGACAGCAGCTTCAAGTTGAGCAGAAGTATAAATCAGCTGAACACGTGAATAACTTACCATATTAAGTAGTTATGTGCGCATTCCGTAGCCTATGCTATGTAGACTTAAAACTCTTAAGTGAATTTTTTACTGGGGCACTGCAGATCAATACTGGGGCACGTGCCCCAGTGAAATCTGTCTGGCGACGCGGCTGCTCCCTAGTAGACTGCAGCATAGAACAACACACTTACTACCACCACAGACTGATAAAACATCTGCAGCATGTTACTGATGCCAGTGTTGGATTGACACAACTAACCCCAAATGATGTCAACCTCTCTGTCTGTTCGAAGGTTAGCCACACTTTTGTTGGCATCAGCAATGTTGTTGAGGATGTTCACCTTTGTACCTGTGCACATCTCACCTCCTACTATTGCCTGCTATCGCTGTTGTTTTATTTTTACAGAAGCTGTGGGGCCATAGTCAACAGATCAGCAAGCAGAACACTGGACAAGAATACATTGAAGCTTTAAGCTTTTCAGTAAGGTGTGATGACTGAAACAAGCCCAATCATGTCTATTCTGTGATGTTGTTGCCAGAAAGTATACAAGAATGACTAAAGGTAAAGGAAGAAAAAACAACATGTGACTCATGATTAGCCTCGTAAACCCGCCTCTCCCGGAACTGCATTTCATTTCATTCTGAGGGAGAGTCTGGCCTCATCCCCATTCTAAGCGTTTGGACTTAAACCCTCCGAAGGCCGAGCCAATCAGCGTCGCCGCTGTGATTGACACAGCATGTTGGCCAATCAGGGACCGACTGGTGCAACACCAACACCAACTTGCTGATTGGCTGAATGGGGTTGTCTGTCAACGCTACTACTCCCGCCCAGCTCCCGCCCACCCCAGACGCTTAGAGCGGGGATGAGGCCAGACTCTCCCTCAGAATGAAATGAAATGCAGTTCCGGGAGAGGCGGGTTTACGAGGCTAACTCATGATCTGCTTGACAAGCAATTTGCTTGTTGGGGGCAGTGGGGGGTTACACAGATTGTATCTGCAGGGGTGCTTCAATGGGACTCCAGTGAACAGCCCCAGCAGGGTGTGTTCAACACGTTTTATTATTATTATTGGAGGAAAAACTCAGCAAGAACTCTCAAGCACAAGCATGCAGGTTGTTTGGTAGATGGTGCTGTAACAATGAGAAAGACCAGTTTTCAGTTTTTAAATGGGTTATAAACTCAAACAGCGAATCAGTGATACGCCGCAGGGATGAGGACTATCCAGTTGACATTACTATCCGATCGCAGAGCGCCTGCTCTCCCCACCACAGAAACAAACACTTTTTCCTTGTTGTGATGATTTCTTTACAAAAATAAACGGTTGAGTGATTACATGCAAAAACACAAAGTTTATACTGTTTATACTGTACACTATATGAGTTCAGTGGTGTGTCATAAGGATTCGAGTCATGTACCATATTTGATTGTTATTTGAGTGTTGTGGTTGAAAAAATTGCCCCCATAGGTTAGCGTTGTCGCTATCCCTAGCGCCGTCTAGCCATGGTGTAACTCCGGTTTGCCTGCATCAATTTTAGTTGGATTTTTTGCTCCTCCCAACACTGGGTGACCATTGTCAAGGAGAGTTGAGGGTCCCGGGCTAGGCCTTTGGATGTATACTGTGGTTTTTGCTATTTTTGATGTTTTTACTATTTTTTGATGTCTTTACTATTTTTAGAAGTAATTACTGTATGTGACTCAGGGAAAGTATTACATGATATGATGAAACCCGAGCTGATGGAATAGTTGCCGTAATCTATTAAAAAGGAGAAGTAGAATGGGGTGGGCAGAACAAAGGTCACCAAAATGAGGAACCTGTGGCCTGTCCCGGGACATGCCGGGACAGGTCGAGGTGAGATGGCCACAGGGTCAGGTAATTGGGGAAATTTAGAGAAATAGAGAAGTGCGCGTTGACCAAATATGGGCACGGAGCGGTGCAGAGTGGTGGAGAAATTATTCCATGACACAAAGGAAGGGTGTCGGCGGTCCAAACATATAAAAATTTTATCGGGTCGAAGTAAAGACAGTGTGCGTCGGGACTGGGTGCGAGAGCGACCTATTCAGACCCTACTCCTGCGAAGACTCCGAAGACTGGTGCATCTATAGAACATCGCCATCGAAGAAGACTGCGCCTAGCAATTTGATCTCGGTTGATCTCCACACTCTCTGCTGGTCCGCTCCCCGGGGCTTAGGCCCCCGATCATCATCCCCAGCAGAAGGGGCTCAGGAAATTCGAAGCCGGCCGAAACCTGCGTCCTTATATTCTAGAAATTTGAATCAGGCAACTATCCATCAGAGGTAGGGTTGATTAATAGGGTCAGAATTTGATTTTAATTATTTTCTTTGATTTTCATTTTTATGCTCTGATGCTGCTTTGCCCCTGCTAAATTCCTGCAAATAAATTTACAACCTAAAAGACAAGAGAACTGTTATTCTCATCTTTTGTGTCAGAGGTTTTAATTCAATTATCACTATATTGCTGTTCATGATCATAAGAAGTTAAGCCATAGTGTGCACAACATCTTCAAGACTCTTAGAGGTTAATCTAGTATTGTGTCCACTTTAAAAGATAAACAGGTCCCTAGGGTTGTTTTTCCAAACCATTAAATTAAACCTAGCCAATAACAAGTGCAAGGATCAAAGAGGAAAGCTGCCGTTAACAGGCGTGCCGGGTTACTACTTCTGGGTGGGGGGCTGCTCTATCAGAACTAGTGGCTTGGGGAAGCGGGACAGACGTCAGGACGAAGGCAGTTAGAAGCTAGGCGAGTTTCCTCATCACCAGCTTAAACATTCTTTAGAAATTCTACTCTGGTCCATGACCATTAGAACTTAAGAAAATACCCTTTAATTGGAGAGCTGGTCTAGTATAGGCTTTTCTTTACAGGAGCCTAATACCGGGGATCTAACACCATCAGGACAACGATTTAGGGGTCAAAAATGACCAGAATTCTCCTTTAAAGAAAAAAAAAGAATCAAATCATATTGTATCATATCGTTGTAAAGACTAAAGTGAGTGAGTACTATAGGTTTGTGTTGTGGTTGGTTTGTTAACACTCTGATCACACACAGAAAACTAAACCCACCCCCACCCCACACACACACAGACTATATTTTCTTGTGTCATTTACACACCCTCCTCCCTGACCTTAACAAACACACAGACACACTTACTCCGATTAAGACCACCATGTGTTTGAGGGATTAAGTTGTGCATCTCTAAAGGGGCATACCATACCATCTGTGCAAGGGCTGACGAAAGAATAAACACACACACACACACACACACACAGACGGGGGGGGAGTATATAATTGCACTGGTGACTCTACTTTTACATTCCGCAAAACCACAACAGCATATGATTGCATGTCAAGCGCTCAACATATCACGGTATATTGCTTACACACAAATACACACACGCACACTCACTCACTCACACACTCACTTACTCACTCACACACACACACTCATGCTCACACAAAAACAAGAGGCTTAATTGTAAGTGCTGGGCTGCTTTAAATTCATTTGTGCTGAGTAGAGAGAGCAGAGAGTGTATTTGATTTACTAATGCCTTTCCTCTGAACGTATAAAGCGTCTGTCAGTTATGAGAACCCAAGTTACTATAATCTACTCTACTACTCTGATACATACATGTATGATGGATGGCTTGTCTTTGTACTTGACTCATGACCGGTATGTCATTCTCAGGCAACTGTTAGTACACAGCTTTCTTCTACTGAATGTGGACCTAATTACAGTTTGAGGAAGTATTGTTCTTAAAGGGACATTGTGTAACTTTTCGTGTTATCTATTCACGAAAACAGATTATTTCGTTCAAAAGTATGTTTGTCATTAATCAGTAATCACCCCCATCAACAAACTGAAGTGTTTGAATTTGCCGTTCATATCATTCATATATACATGGAGCGGGTAAGCAGAGTAGTAGAAGTGGAAAAACTTTATTGTCCCGCCAAGGCAGGAAATTCATCTTTGGTCTCACTTATAGACAAAACAGTCAGAACACAAACGCTTGCCAGCAAGGCTTACATGAGACAAAACAAAGTCAACAGCGGTCACATCACATACAGTAAAAATAAAAATAAAATAAAATCCCCTTTACTGTGTCTTGTTTATTATGCAGATGGCATTGGGGATAAAGGAGCCCTTTTAGATCTTTTTCTTTGCTAGAGGAACTCTATAGTGCCGCCCTGAGGGAAGTTGTTCAAATTCACTGTGTAGGGGGTGAGTCTCATCTCTAATTATTGACAGGGCTTTCCTTTGTACAGCAGTGTTATAGAGGCTGTCTAGTGATCTTTGTTGACGGCCAACTATCTTCCCAGCCGTGTTGATGATCCTATTAAGTTTATTTTTGTTTACTTGGGTCAAGTGCCCGTACCAGACGGTAATATTAAAAATAAAAATGCTTTCTACCAGGCTGACATACACCCTTTCCAGAATGTCCACCCTGACCCCGAACCCCCTCAATTTCCTGATTAAAAACATTCTCTGACTAGCCTTTTTGTGGATGAAGTCAGTATTATCAGTAAATCTCAAATTGTCATCTATGAGTGTTCCTAAGTACTTAAAACAGTTAACAATTTCCACAGTCTGGACACATAGTATCAGAGGGAGCGGGTCTGCATAATTTAAAATCAGCTCCTTTGTTTTGCCTATGTTAATTAGCAATGAGCTGGACACACACCACTGATGGAATTTAGAGACCTGTGCAAAATAGTCTGAAACATCATCATTTTTGTTGAAAAGTCCCACTAGAGCCATATCATCGGCATATTTAAATAGCCTATACTTGCTGTTATGCAGGCCCAGTGTCATTTCATTAGTATACACAGAAAAGAGTAAAGGGGACAAAACGTTTGCCTCGTTCTGACGGACCACTTGTTTACATAGAGGCTTGTTTATGCCGTTATGTACAGCGGCTGTCCTCCGTCTGCCGTCTGCCCGATTTCACGTGAATGCAGCATGAAAAATTTGATTTTGAGTTGCTTGCGATATACAACCGCAACGCTAGATGGGAGTAATTCCTACACAATGTGCCTTTAATTATGAATAAACACAAACCATGGAACAGAATGACAGCAGTGGGAAAACACAGACTCTTCAACTCAGACTTCTGACTTCCCCATTGACATTTTGGGAAATTTTCACAAATCTGAACTCTTATTTGTAAAATACTATGTAATACTGTTTTTGGCCTTCTTTTTCAGTTTTTCAAACAGAGTCCTTTTCTTTAGATAATTTTAAAAAAGTAAGGACCTTTCTATCTATCTATCTATCTATCTATCTATCTATCTATCTATCTATCTATCTATCTATCTATTAGCCAATTCAAATATTGTGAATGATTGTATGTCATATAATCATAAAATGTATGCAAACAAAATATTTCCATTGACCTCATCCATCCAATCTCCAGAGTGTAAAAGTTGCCGTAACTTTACAGTATGTCACCATGTGATGAACAATGGTGACCTGTCCAGCCTGTAACCTGCTCTCGCCCTGTGTCAGCTGGGATCGGTGGAGGCTGTAGTATCATGTCTCAGCTTAAAAGAAGGTAGAAGAAGAATTGTAATGGTTTCTTTTTTATTAACTATTAAGAAAAAAATATTATTAGATCATTTTCTGTTAAAAAAAAAAATATATATATTCATTACTGTTCTTATAAGCCTACTTTCATTTAGTTCCACATAATGATGATGAATGTGATGAGATGATGAGAGTACAGTACCAGTACTTACTTCATAAAAACCAACACGTTCATGCCAGGCTGACATGAGAACACACCCGTGCACTGACGTAGCGTTTCGTCCCATGTTAATCTCTAATTGGTTAAGATGGGAGGCAGATGAGGGTCTTTGCAGCTCCAGAGACCCCTACAGCGTCAGGCTTTCCAGGCTTTAAGATGGGGGGAAGGGAGGGGGATGCTAATCCACAATTTAGCCGTTGTGTGTGTGTGTTAGTGTGCCGTCCTGCTGTGTGTTTGGCCTCGAATGCTGGTCAGAAGTCTGTTTCATCGTGTGCACGTCTGCGTTTTTGTCATACTAATCTTTGGGTGACTTTTACTCTGCATGTATGTGTTGATTAGGGTTGTTAGGGTACTTCCAAACAATCTTTTTTTGTTCCTTTCTCTCTTTTTCCTACACAAACACATTTATGGTTTGAGAGGGTACGATTTTAATGGTGATACTATTTTCATCTATGTAAGTTATTGCTCTGTGATAGTGCTCCTGGCCCTTACACACAGATTCAGCAAGAAAGTAAGAATGGCAGAGTGGCCTCTCCACTGGATTTGGGGCAGTGAAGGTGCATTATGTAAGGGATAATGTATAGTTCGGAGGTTGTTATGGAGAAATAAACCCCGACAGGTTGTATGGAACCATTCATACAACATGAAGGGGTTTATTTCTCCATAACAACCGACCAACTATACATTATCCCGCTTAGAACACGGCCTACAACTAAATCATTCAATAATGTAACACAAAATAATGATAAAAAGAGATTTTATTCATGTAAAATTAGACCGTTGCTCGGGACGCCGCTCTGATCAGCGCAGCACAGAAAAGAGAAAGTATGCAGGATATTTACTTTATGTTTCACTTTTACCGTCATTAAATAGCTTCGGACTAATTGTGATGTTAGATAAACGACTTGTAACCTGTTACAGGGAGAGTGGAGGCTCCTTATTTCCACATCGTGGCTGAAAAGTAAACTTGCATCAGAAACTCTGACCGTGTCACAGCTCCTCTCCTCTCTGTAGCTCTGCGACACAAACGCACCCCATAATCTCTGGTTTATGACAGGTACGACTACACAAAATACATCGTAACTAGTAACTAGTAACTAAGTTAATCGTCAAATATTTTGATAATCAAATTTTTTTTAAAGTCAAAATTCTCTGATTTCAGCTTCTAAAATAAAAAATATTTCTGGTTTCTTTGTTCATTTATGACAATAACCTGAGTCTCTCTTTGGTTTGTGGACAAAACAAGACATTTGAGGACGTTATCTTGTGGTTTGGGAAACACTGATTGATATTTTCCCACATTTTTTAACATTTTAGCTATTGACCAACAACGAATCGATTAATCGTTTACATAATTGACAGATTAATCAATAATGAAAACAATCGTTAGTTGCAGTCCTAAACATGACCACAATGTACATCTAGCCCTTCTGTAATGTCAAAATTATTATTCATTAAAATTAAGAGTAGTTACAATACCATGGCATGGTCCATGTCATCCGTCAGGTCAAGAGACCTCTTTCCCAATCCAGCTTGGCTCAGCTCTAATTCCTCAGCTGCAGAAGGAGTGCTAGTGCAGCCACTATTTAGCAAATATACATAAACGGTGAATGCCTTAATGTTAACTTTTTTCTTCTGAGTGTTTTGAAGGGGAGAAAATCTATGTTTTCCTTTTCTCTTTGCGAAGAACCCAGGAAATGACCTGTAAATATCAACATATGACAAAATTGTATGAATTAACATTATGAAACACAATTTCTCATCAAATAAGTCCAGTATCAAGATGATTATCAAGACCTGGCCATCTCCTGTTGTACTGTTTGGTTCGAGGTTTGTGCTTGCTAACCCTGGTGCCCCGACTGCACTGAACTTCTCTGTGCTGGGTTGTGATGTGGCTGCTGAATGTTTTGTGTTAGGACATTTATGAGGCCTTGTGCAGCAGCAATAACACTGGCCTCAAGTGCCTAGAAAACAAAACACACCTCACAGGGCTGGAGAAATGGTAGCCTACATCTTGATAGCTGTACTATCAGACATCTGAGAACATTATTGCCCACTCCCCTTCTATCAAACATGAAAGGCGGCTGAAAACCCTGGACATGCCGGTTATAATGATAGTCTACAAGTGGAATAGCGAAAGACGGGGGAGATAGGTGTTTCCCATTAATTTACGAGACTACAGTGGGTTTTCACGGCGCATCCAGTAGTGGAGTTGAAGGGGGATGGCATCCCCCCTGAAATAAAAACGATCAAAATCATCCCCCCCTGAAAAAATGCCATCCCCCCTCTCAATCCCTCCCCTTTTTACATTAAATGTTGGACATATAACTTATAATTATTGACTGTCAAATCAACACACACACACACTATTGATAGTTGATGACTGCTCAAAGTGAGAATGTTAGTGTGAAATATAACACATTGCATTGTTTTCGTGAAAAAAAACATTTGCAAAAATCAAGCCTATCCACTTTTCCATGTTGATAAGAGTATAAAATAACTCTGACATTCATGAGATTAATCGCGATTAAATATTTTAATATATTGACAGCCCTAATTATTTCATCATTAGAGAATAGGCCTACGCATGTTGAACAATAAAAAATCTGAGGGCACAAATAAAAAAATGAAAATAAACTTGGCTTGATTTGATTTGAGAGGATTAAGAAGTCTTATCAGTGTTTTGTTTTGATAACAAATTTACGTGAATTACCCCCCACCACCCCACCCACTTTCTTTTTTAAAGGTGAAAAATATTGACCATCCCCCACTGAATTTTTTTTACAACTCGACTACTGGGCGCGTCAACCCGGAATTCGCTATTCCATTTTAGCTAGCTAACGTTGCAGTACGACGGTAATTCCATTTTAACTAACGTTAGCGTAGCTTAGTTTATCTTAATTTAGCTTAGCTTAGTTTAGCTTAATTTATTTAAGCTTAGCTTAATTTAGCTTAGCTTATGTTAGCTGAGCTTATTTTAGCCAGAACGTCTCTGGTTTAGCTAAGCTAACGTTAGCGCTTGTTCCGGCAGACCGTTGCCAAATCCGCATAACATAAAGCATATACATTTTAACGCTGCAAGGTTCTATGTGGAAACCAGCAACAAACACGGAGTAACATACTTACGGGCGGTTTGGGCGGTGCAGGCGAACTCGTTTGCTCCATGCTGTCGGTAGGGAGAGGGCGCACCACAGGCTCGGCCTCCTACTCCCACTCACTCCCCTCTTATAACCTTGAGGCGCGTTCACGCGTCCCTAGCCCCTCCCCTCAGACACTCCCCCCTCCACGCCAAAACCCTGACAGTAACTTGGCATTGAAAAAAAGAACATTGAAACCGAAAAAAAAAAAAATTGAAACTGAAAACCAGTGAGACTGGGGGGGACATACAGTGAAAAAAAACACACACTGAAAAAAGATGGACATGAAGAAGAAATCTAAAGACTGACATTGAAAATTACATTATTCAATGCCAATACTTTTTTTTTCAGTGTCAATACAACTTTTATTACAATGCCAAATTTTATTTTCACTGCCAAAAATCGTAATTACAATGCCAAATTTTATTTTCAATGCCAACTATCAATGTCAGGGTTCTGTCTCCATAAGTCTTCACCTACGTCTGCGGAAAGGTGAAGGCTTCAGAGAGAAGTCTGAGGAAAGGGGCAGGGACTTTTGACTCAAAATGTAGCCTGCTCACAAGTTCACAGTCTCAACCCTGTGACTTTTTATAGTAGCTTCTACTTAGTCAAAATAAATATGCGTCAGGAGACCTGAAACAAAATGACTACCCCACTGGCTGATACATTTAAACAGTCTGATATTGAGACTCATACAATTGCCTCAAATAAAGAAGGGCATACACACACACACACACACACACACACACACACACACACACACACACACACACAAAAATCATATTGCAATCATGTTTGGCAGATATTGCAATTTTAATTGGTATGATACTTTTAGAAAATGTAATTTCCATAGGAAAAAAATCCATGTAACTATATAAGTATAACACCAAACTAACAAAAAATCCCAATTCCCTCATAATGTTTCCTTCAAAAAGTCGCAACTGTATATGTTATAAAACATCTGTTCCTCTTCACCTCAAGGATGAATGTGGAATGTGTATTTTAAAAATGTGTTTAAAAATATTATGTATCTGAGTCACTGTTTAACATCCTTCAGCAACACAGTACTCATTTACAGTTCTGCTAATTAAACAAATTGGATTGTGAGAGAGACACATGGTGAGTGGATTAGGGACAGAAATGGTGACGACTGGGTGAGAGAGAGAGAGAGAGAGAGAGAGAGAGAGAGAGAAAGAGAGGGGGTGGGGTCATGTATTAGAAAAAGAGGCGGACAGAGGGAGGGACTTCGAGTGAAAAGAGAGATAGAGCTGAGAGGATACACAGAGAAGATAAGAGAAAGGGGGGAAAAGGACAGACAGAGTGTGTTTTCTGTTGCACAGGGTGAATCAACAGTGAGAAATCATCACAGAGAGAGTTACGTCAAATATTTGAACCCTCATCTACTCAGCAGTGGCTCGGAGAGACACAGGTTCTTTTGTAAGGTAACTACTCAGCTTTTCACTGCTACCACTGCTTACTGATGAGAAAATGTACAAAAGACTACTGACTCTGATGTCTGTCTCTAAATAATGTTTATTTCCTGTGTTTGCAAGTATCAAGCTTATTCCTTAAGTATTTGACGAGTGAGGTGGACAGTAAGCTGCAAGAGGGTTGGGGAGCTTTTGGGTCTCTTACACTTTGATGGCTATAAAAGATGAACGACAATCAGGATGTTGTCCCCTTGCATTGTATGGAAGCACCTCCCTGTGGTTTATATCTTCTAAACAGTTTCTAATTTGATGATGTAAAGCTTGAGTTTCAAGAATGTGTAGAAGTTAAGAAGTAATGTGAAGGAATGTGATTTTCTTCTCAAAAATTACAAATTTTGTAACCCCTAACCCTAACACATTTTCTGTGAGGACATTCATCCCCCAATGGAGGAAAGGAATTACTGGATGTTATGTAGTGGAGTGGAGTCTGTCTTTATGGGTTACAAAAATAAAAAAGAATGGTACGGTAGTGATTGACAAAATCAACCTACCAAGGTCAAGGAAGACAATCACTTTAAACCCTGAACAAGAAAGTTAGTGTTATTGTGGGGAAGAGGAACAGGCAGCAGTTTGCATTTTTGTGCATTGATGTATGTATTTTAATGTCTTCCCCTGTGCACTTGGCTGTTTGGCCAGTTGGAAGCAGAGCAAACAGCTGTAAGCACGACCTCACCTTGCAACACATTCAGTAAACAGAAACAGAAGTATGATTGTGACCCAATCAAAACAGTAAAGACTAAACATTGGGCTATAATTTGCTCAAAGATTATGTTCAGCTAAGAGGAACTGCAGTCCGACTCAATCTATAAAAACTTAAAACTGTCATTCAAAGATGAGCATTTGTTTGGTCCAGGGGAAGGTATACTGACACACAAACACTTCTAAGATTATTATGATCTTTGAAAGTTACCATCACAAAGTCTATGCTGTTGCATGTTATGTTGATGCAGTTGAAATTTTAATTGTTTAAATTATGTTATTCAGGCAGTTGTCATGGGGGATATTTGACTTGATTTCCAGAATGCTTGGGGTGTGAAGTGAATGTTAAATTGAATGTGTCTGCCATATTTTCAAGTTTAAAACCACATAACCATGATTGTAAATTGTGATGTGTAAACACACACACACACACACACACACACACACACACACACACACACACACACACACACACACACACACAAACACCTTCTAATCAGCTGTTGTAATCAAGCACTCACAAACACACTTAAGTGTTAGTCCCCTGCTGTGACACTCTGGACCGGTGCCAGTCTATTACAGGGTGAACATCTTGAGACAAACATCCTCACATGTTCATATTGACATCTAGGGCACACGCTCATGTTTATCCCATAAGCTGGATATACGTTTTTAGAAATCTTATTATTTATTACCAACTCAAACATTGTCTGTGATGTATAGCTAAAGCTCATGATTTATATGCTCACAATGTGCAGTCCAATCTTCAGCCATGACCGGCCCTCATTTATCAAACAGGAAAAGTAACTATTGCGTTACTTTTTTAAAAATCAATCAATCAATTAATTAAAAAGTTCTGGCGTAATTGTGAGTGTGTCATGACTCGAGGCTCTCTGCCTTCCACCTGGCGTCTCATGGCTGAAAACCAACCTTGCAACAGTGTAGTACTTGGCCACCGCCCCGATGTCCCAGCTCTTGTCTCTGTACCGTGACACAAACTTACAGTGGGTACTAGTTTCATTTGGACGTTTCCCTCACGGAAAGGGTGATTCACGCGTTGCGTGAAATTGTAGGTCACATTGTAGCCACTAGGTGGAAGCATCGTACTGCGATGCAGCTCAAAAGATTTTGGGATAATTCCACGTTTGACCACAACGTAGCTGCAATGGAGAGCGGCGCTGTTCATAGGCCATAGGCTACTTCATTTGCAGCTGTGGTCGAGAGAGCTAGAGAGTGAATGGAGAGAGGGACCGCTACGCCGGTCAATCAGATCAATGTTGTTTTTTATTGTATCACAGTGGTTACAGTAGCCTACGTTCAACAGGATCAGTGGTTCTCATGGGGGTCCTGGACCCCTCCATATTTTTGATCTCTCCTGTAGCCTGGCCGGGTCTGGCTCCAAGTTTGAGTAAATTGTCTCATAGCCTATCTATTTTTTGCAAGTTCTTGTGAATGTAACAATCCACTCATAGCCGACGATTGCTCGTTTAAACAGTTTCTAAGCTGCTTCGTCCGTGCCAGCAGCCTGGACCCGATGCGGCTGGACTCACGAGCAGAGCAATAATGCACATCTGTCAGCAGCTGCTCCAAACACAATTTGAAGGGACAGATTAGATGCTGATTTTGTTAACAGTGACTTTGTTGATGCTACTTTAATCGTATAGAATGGAGCTGATTTCAGCCAAGAGCAGCAGGTTGTTTTAATGGAAAGTAGGCTAGGCTACGAGCGATACAAAAAAGCTGATCACAGCCAGAAGCAACAGTGTTGCTTCAAATATAACAAGAGGAGGCTGCTTTTAATTTCTGACAGCTGAACATTGCGCTTTTAAATATGAAGCAACTGTCATTTTTTTTAAATTTGTGTTTTATATTGTTTTCATATATTTCACTTACTGTAATAGAATGCGAGTGTGTTTTATTGAAAGCGAGACTGGGTGTGTGTATGAAAATCGCTCTGGTGCTCTGGTTTTTAGGTGCTCTACAATCTCATAGTTTCAAAGAAAACGGGTTGATTGATTTTTACCTAACGAAATGAAACGAAAACAATATATATTATATTACTATATTGTTGCAATTTTAGAAAATATAATCCAGGGGACCACATGGACCAAAACGGCTCAGTAATACACACAAAAATCCAAAAGAAACGAAAATGAACAAAAAAAAAAAACTAAACATCATGAAGTGGTCTCAATCTGTGTGCCTCTGTGCGTCTGGCACATGTGTCTTGGAGTTCTGAATGGAGGCTTTATGTTCAGCTCCCCTTACATGTGAAATTTATTACATGAAACACGACGAAATTTCTTCACTTAGACTATGAACTGAAAAGTGTGAGGAGACCTACTGTAGGAACCGTTTTTTCTGTTCAAAGCAAACAGCTGTGTGAAGTAACCTACTGTAGGGGGCAAGACTTCTGTCTGACAATGTACTTGAGTGAAGTATCCACAAACACACCCATTGGTCAGAGATAAAGAGGATGCTAATGTGTCGCCATTGTGTCCAGCTGTCGTCACAGCAATTATTACAAGCACACCTATTTGGTCATTGCTAATATGTCTATTAAGCACATTACTTTCAATAGAGCCGAGAAGGTGGAACATAGTAAAATATTTTTCATTCTAGTTTTAGAGGTTGCATTAAAAAAAAAAAAATATATATATATATATATATATATATATATATATATATATATATATATATATATATAAATCTATAAATCTATAAATCATCAAATTGTTAAATTTTGAAAATACTGGAAGAATGTTATGTCAAAAATGTAACATGCAGAAAAAATTAATATGTGAGTATTGGGGGCGGGACTAGATAAGCTTTTGCTTCTCCCGCTTTCCCTTTCGGTCATGTGTATTGTATTATTGGATTAAGATGATGTGTGATGATGATGACTAATTGACATGCCCGAAATGAACCAAATAAATAAATAAATAAATAAAAAAAGTTATCACTTTACATCACGTTCATAAGATGTGTAGTGCGTATCTGAGCCGTTTTGGTCCATGTTTGTAAGCCTTTTTTTCCCCTGGATTATATTTTCTAAAGTTACAACAATATATTAATATAATATTGTTTTCGTTTCATTTCGTTAAGTAAAAATCAATCAATCCATTTTCTTTGAAATTATGAGATTGCAGAGCACCTAAAAACCAGAGCACCAATTCATAGCGATTTTCACAACACTGTCACTCCGGATCAGTGGTACCACAACGCTGGTTATCAACTCGGTAACTCAACCCTGGTTTGTCTTATTGTGAATGCGCACGTATAAAGGGCGGATTCAAGGCAGCAGACAAATCACAAGCAGAGCACCGACGCGTCAGAGAGAAGCAAGTTGAGCGCAGCGCAGCGCACACCTTATTTCTCCTGTGAGGAAGAAGAGAAAAAAAAGAAGCCCGTGGTCCGACCTGACCCAGTTAAAGCAGAAGTAAGTGGTCCGGTCGTTTTCGCTAATGCTGCGTTCCAGGCAGGCTTTTGAAATCGTAAATTACAGCTTCAAGTCACAACTTACGACTTTGTAGCGTTTCAGGCATCCCACTCGTGTTTTTCCGACCTGTTTTACCGGTGAAAGTCACTATAACGGCCACTCATAACTTCCGACCGGTGAACTCGTACCAGATCGAACTGGTACCACTTCACGGTCGGAAAAATACGAGTTTCCTTGAACGCACCATAACAGTCCTCGTCCCTACGTCGCCACATTCACGGCGTCCCTTGGCTGCACACACAGCCCTGCATGCCGTTCTCTCTCCTCATTGGATAAAAACTGTAGGATACGATAAATGTTTTCTCTTCGGCTCAGAGCAGAGCAGAGTGACTGAGAGACCCGTGTTTCAGTCCAAACACTCTATGTAAGTGATTGCTGTCGGAAGATATAACTATTTAAGACTTATATTAACACAAATATATCACTTCCTTCTGCTTTAATGAATGCTCCTCTGGATCGATCAGACCTATTTTTAAACAGTGGCCAAACAACAGAACCATTTTATTATATTAGACTATATATTTTCCATTTTTGCTGAGCATAAGGCTTGTTCATTCATTCATTTTCTATACCGCTTATCCTGCACTAGGGTCACGAGTGAGCTGGAGCCTATCTCAGCTGACTTTGGGCGAGAGGCGGGGTACACCCTGGACAGGTCGCCAGTCTATTGCAGGGCCAACATATATGGACAGACAACCATTCACACCTATGGGCAATTTAGAGTCGCCAATTAACCTAACCTGCATGTCTTTGGACTGTGGGAGGAAGCCGGAGTACCCGGAGAGAACCCACGCATGCACGGGGAGAACATGCAAACTCCACACAGAAGGGTCCCAGCCGGCCAGCGGGTTCGAACCCAGAACCCTCTTGCTGTGAGGCGACAGTGCTAACCACTGCACCACCGTGCCGCCCTGCATAAGGTTTGTTCTAAATTAAATAAAAGCCTGTCCCATACAGACGCGTGTCTCTCTAAACGGGTCCGCTCGGCACACACACACACACACACACACACACACACTGTCAAAACATGGATGAATGAAACCTATCAACTTTGTATCGGCCGCGTCTTGTAGCCTATTTCTATCGAGGAAAAGTTATTTCAGGATATATGTTTTATCGCCCAGCCCGAAAGTGACACAGGCTCTTGCCCGTTCATTCACGAGAAATCATCCGGCTACAATCTCAATCAAACAAGGTGGGGAATGAGAAATCTGCGGCATTACTGTACAGTAGTTGGCTCATTTTGTGTTTGGAGCTGACGAGACTGAGGACCGAAAAAAGAGAGTGAGACGTATACTGTAGCTGCCGTCGTCACATTTTTCTCATTGAAAAACTATACTGTATTATTATTATATTGCATTCCTCATTCGTGTGTTCACTGCTCCCTGCTGCTGTCTTATTGAGGCGTGCTGCTGCTCACAGATGCCACCTGGCGGTTGTTTGGGCACATTGCAGCTTCTGGTGAAAACACAATTACTCCTCCACAAAAAATCCGCGTGACTCTCCCGTGACTCACGCGTGAATCTTGCGTGAAATCGTCCAAATGAAACTAGTACCCACTGTATAAGCCTTAATCTTTTGTTTATGACAGTTACAGTCATCTGCCGCTTCATGGATTGATTTCTAGTCGGCTTCGTTGTAAACAAATGCACGTGGCCAGTTGTAAACAAATGCACGTGGCCAGGCAGAGGGTTAGCAACACAGAGGAAAAGCAACAGTTTCTCTCTAAACAGGTGTATTATTTTCTGATGGTAGGCCTACTTCTTGACTGAGTAACAGCGCATTTTATTGTCAGTAACGGTAATGGCGTTGTAACAGGGAAACAGTATTATTTTTTATTACAAGTACTGAAAAAAGTAGCGCCATGCCTTCACCTTTCGTGGACGTGGGTGAAGATACCAATGCACATTACCAGAGCTATATTGCTTGCCACCCATCAGACTGTTGTGTGGCTTTTCCGCGGACGTAGGTGAAGACTCTGCACCTGAGAGGAGGGAGAGAGGGAGAGAGACGCCAGCTTGATTGGGCGTAGGTAGAACTAGACATGAAGGCATCTGATTGGTTTTTCCTTTTCTGAGCGAAAAGCAGAGAGTTTTGTCAGTCCTGCAGATTGTTCGTTCCTTTTTCTGAATTCATAATGTATTGACTACTCTCAGGATAGAAGGACCATTTCATCAGATGAAAAAGAATAACCTCATGGTCTTAATGTTGATTATACTTTTTCTATTAGGCTTGTGGTTATAGGATTAGGATTATTATTGTTATTAACACCACCCCCCTAGTAGACCTGACACTAAATCCAAACTCAGTGAAGCAAGAAAAGCTGGGTCCTGATAGCATGGAAAGCATTTGATCATCAGCTAACAAAAGCTATTTAGCTAGCATGTGTAATTCATTTACACTGTGAAATGAACTGGGCCTCAGATTGTTAATTTTGGCCAGCAAAAACTTATTTAAAGCACCAGTATGTAACTCAAATATTGCTTTCATAAATACATATTTCACTGAAGTCAAATCACACCCGCATACAAATGAAAGCTTTCTCGTAGCCTACCTTACACCCCGTCCTGACATACAGCGATGCGACAGCGATGTGAGCGAGCGAGCGAGCGAGGAATAGTGATTAGAATGCATACTTTTCAGTCAGCCTGTCCTGACGTGCCGCTAGCGACGTCGCCCTGAAATTATCACTCACGTTGTCTCTATCTGGACGACATTTCGCGGCGGTGTCCCGCCCCTAAACACTTCTTATTGGCTGAAAAGTACACGCTGCTTTCTGTTGACAAACAAGTTATCAGAGAGAGGAGAATATGAGAGGAAAAAACACTCAAAGATTTGAAAAACGGCAACCAGGAAATGCCAGGAATCTCAAAATAGCGCCGCAAGTTTGTGTACGTCCCTTTATAATTTGATTGGTTTGGATTCTGAACCAATAGAATATACTCGCGACAAAATCGTCACGCTGCATATCAGGACACCCTCGTGCGAGTTTTCGTTGCCGTTTCGCTTGCTCGCTGCATGTCAGGACGAGGTGTTATGGTGCGTTCACACCAAAAGCGTCGGGAGCGTCAGCAGTGTGGGCAGCAGACGCTTTCAACGCTCTGTTCAGCTCCAGCGGCCAAAGGGGCGGGACTTTCAAGCAGCGCGGAGGATGTGTCCACTCAAGCGCTCTCAATTTCTCCCGCTGTGAGATTCCCGGTCTACAACTGGCTGCCGCTGCCGCCGCGACGCTCCTCCTTTGCATAAAGTTGAACTTCTCTCAACTTCTCATAGATATATATATATACTGACTATAGATGCCGCTAGTGATGTTCGATACCACAAATTTCCTCTCCGATCCGATACTGAGTAAAATTCAGGCTGGTATCGGCGATACCGATCCGATACCGATACTTTGTGCAAATGCACCTAATGTGCCTGGTAAATCTAATAAAATAAAAAAAAGTAGTGTATTTCAAGTCATAGCTTCCTAAGGATGCAAGACTTCAGAGTAACATATTTATTTTAAACTCTGAACTATATTGAGGTAGTGGCCTCGTTTAGAATATAGCCGAAAATAGTGTTTCAAACACTAAAAAAAGAACATAAGTAAAATAATAAAACCATGAATTAAATAAGAAAATGATAAACAAACATATATATTTTTTAATTCATGCATTTATAATACCTATTATTCATAATTTCCCCACAGATATTCCAGACTTCATCTTCACTGTTTGTGGCACTGAAATAGCTCCACACCTGACTCCTTTCCGCTCCACCATTGACTCTACACAGACTGACTTTGTGAGCAGCATGCCGCTGTGCTTACACGTTACGCACTTAGGTGGAAGAAAAAGTAGTTCCTAGCCTACCAACCGCGTGTCATTTAGACAAGATCTGAATAGTTTAGTTACTTTCCATGTTAATGATATGCATCACCACAAATGACTTAAGTAACAAAAGTATTGATATTTTCATTTGAGTATCGATTCTAGAGCATACAGACCCGGTATCGGAAGTATCGATATTTCAGTATCGATCTGCACATCACTAGATGCCGCGTTCCTGTCATGTTCGTGTTCCAAGGATGAGGCCGTGTTGATAGCAAGTAACTTAGTTTAATGTCTCACGTTCTCAACAACATACATGTGGCTCCATGCAGTCTTGCTCTACCTGTTATATGGTACGGTAAACTGACTACTAACCAGTACTGCCGCCTAGCGGTCAAACATGTAATAACATCCAATCATAACATCCCCCCTTTTCTAAGGTAAAATGCATTAACATGAATTATCACATTAGCTGCGTCAGTTATTTCAACCATTTCACATTCAGCATAACTCTGCAACATATAAGCAGTATAAACAGTTTATATCAGATTGCATAACTCATATCTAAGCCAACACTAGACCATTTAGAACACATTCACAACATCAATCAATATACAGATGTTACTGGTTCAAAATTGCGGACTTCACGCGTGGTTCACGCGAGACGCCACAAGACTCAGGCATTTTTTTTTTTTGGCGAGACAAGAGGTTTTAATGAAAAGCCTCAATGTGCGAAAACAACCACCAGGTGGCATCTGTGAGAACGGAGGACAACAGGCGGATGACTCAGTGATCTGTGCAGTAATCCACAGCTTAAACTCTAGGCTATTAAACTAGAACTAACTACTGTATACCCTGCCTAAATCACAGAAACTATTGTAATATGATAAAGCCACGGCGTAACACACGCGGCTGTATGGGACAGGCTTTTATTTAATTCAGAACAAACCGCTTAGCAAAAATGGAAAATATAGTCTATAATAATTAATTGATCTGTTGTTTGGCCACTGTTTGAAAATAACCCGAATTATGAGCAAATAATCTGATCCAGAGCAGCAGTCATAATCAGACTTCTTCTAAATAAACCTAAACATTAAATAACTGAGTCAGGTCGGACCATGGGGTTTTTTTTTTCTCTTCTTCTTCACAGGATTTTGTGATTTATCTGCTGCCTTGACTCTGCCCTTTGTAGTGTTATGTCAATCTCATTGTTTCAAAGAAAAGGGATTGATTTTTATAACGAAATGAAACGAAAACAATATTATATTGATACATTGTTGTAAAAAAAATCCAAAAGAAACGAAAATGAACTAAAGAAAATAACTTTCACACACACATTAAAACAGTGCGATTGGTTGAAAGCTGATAATTAGCCATGTGCTTATAAGCTGATTGGCCGAAACTATCTTCAACCTCGGACAGCATTAACATCTCTCACCAACACCCCGATGTAAGCTTGAGGCATGTCGGACCTGAAGACCATGCTCGAGTCCTGATGCTACAATGTGTGTGTGTTTTTTCTTCTTCAATAAAATGTTTTCATATCCAAGTTTGCTTGAGGCATCTTATTTTGTCAAGTGATTCAAAAAGCAGTAAGCAAGGTTATTATAGCCTATAAAGCTCTATAAAGCTAGAGAAAAAAATCAGTTCTTTGTTCTAAAAGTCGATGTGTGTCCGTTAACAAAACAATGAGATTGAGCAGCGTGAGCACAGCGCACCTCATTTTCTCCTGTGAAGAAGAAGAGAAAAAAAAAACCCCATGGTCCGACCTGACCCAGTTATTTAATGTTTAGGTTTATTTAGAAGAAGTCTGATTATGACTGCTGCTCTGGATCAGATTATTTGCTCATAATTCGGGTTATTTTCAAACAGTGGCCAAACAACAGATCAATTAATTATTATAGACTATATTTTCCATTTTTGCTAAGCGGTTTGTTCTGAATTAAATAAAAGCCTGTCCCATACAGCCGCGTGTACGTGTTTTGTTGATGCTATCATCTTTGCCTTGCGCAGATGATCCTTCATAATTAAAAATAAAAAGTCCAGGCCGGCTGCATGGCTGACGGTGTCACCACTCTCATTATCACTGGCTGTTTGTGTTGTCTGTGAAAAAATGGATGAATGAAACCTATCGACGTTGTATCGGGACACAGACCCGTTCATTCACAAGAAATCATCCAGCTGCACTCTCAAACAAGGTGCGGAGTGAGAAATCTGCGGCACTACTGCACAGTACTGTAGTTGGCTCATTTTAAAAACACATTTTGGAGATGACGAGACAGATGACCAAAAAAAGAGAGTGAGACGTGGGCTATAGTCTACTGTAGCTGCCGTCGTTACATTTTGTCATTGAAAAACTATCATCCTCTTGTATTCTGTATCATGAACAGCGCCACTCCTAATCGCGGCTACATTGTGTGACTGTCAGCATTGTCCCCAAATCCCGCAATTTTGAACCAGTAACATCTGTACATTTTGTTCAACATGTTTAACATGCATATTGAATTTTCTTTGTTTATAAGTTCAGTCTCTCAGGCTTTCTGATTTCTCTTGTGGACCTTCTTAACTCAGGTTCGCTTGGAGTAGGTGTGTGAGAGTCAGTGTTACAGTCCATAACAGGTGTGGGAATTACCTGAGATTCACCACAGGTTACACTGAGCTCACCAACAGTCCCTTGAGGAGTCTTTAATAGACTGCGACGATTGCATCTGAGGATTTGTCCATCATCAGTTTTCACTGTGTACGATCGTGGAGCAACTTCTTGCACGACAGTTGCTTTTGTACTCCATCCATCAGCATCCTCAATCCTGACTGTGTTGTTGGTAGACAGTGGAGGGAGATGCTTGGTTGTTCTGTCATAGAATGACTTTTGCACCATTTTCTGTTGTCGTAGCTTATGTTCAATCTTTGAGTGATTCTTTTGCTTTAATTTGTCATTTTGATGACTCGGCAATGTTGTTCGTAGCTTCCTCTTCATCAGCAGTTCAGCTGGTGATAGGCCGCACTGAAGAGGTGATGCTCTGTAGCTCAATAAAGCCAGATAGGGATCCGAGTCACTGTCAGCTGCTTTCTTTAGGAGTTGCTTGAGAATGTGAACTCCTTTTTCAGCTTGCCCGTTTGATTGTGCATAGTGTGGGCTTGACGTCACATGCTTGAAATCATATTGCACTGCAAACTTCTGCCATTCTTTGCTGCTGAAGCAGGGGCCATTGTCGCTCACCACGGTGTGTGGGATGCCATGCCTGGCGAAGATAGATTTAGCATGTGTTATGACACAAGTTGATGTTGAGCTTGCTAGTAGCGCCATCTCAGGGAAGTTTGAGTAGTAATCCATTACCACTAAATAGTCTTTACCTCTGAGATGAAACAAGTCCATTCCTACTTTGTGCCATGGTGCTGTTGGCACCTCAGCTACCACCATAGGCTCTTTGCTCTGCTTGTTCCTGTGTTTCTGGCATGTTTCACATTTACTTATAAGTGTTTCAATGTCTTTGTTCAGTCCGGGCCAGAAAACCGTGTCTCTCGCCCTCCTTTTGCACTTTTCGATGCCGAGATGGCCTTCATGTATCCTGTGCAACATGTCCATTCTCAAAGCCCGTGGAATAACAATCCTGCCCTTTTTCAACAGCAGACCATCCACAGTACTAAGCTCACCTCTAACATGGTAAAATTGTGGACACGAACCAGCTGGCCATCCCTCATCCATGTTCTTCATGACATGCTGTAGCTCAGCATCCTTTGCTGTGGCCTCAGCTATTTGTCTTGACTTTGTGTCCGACACAGGCAGTGTAGCCGACACCATGTTCACGTGACACTGTATGTCTTCGTCTGTCGCACTCACACTGTCGCCTGTAGTTGCTCTGGATAGGGCATCAGCAAGGACTAGGTGTTTACCTGGAGTATATATCAGTTCAAAATCATACCTTTGCATCTTCATCATTAACCGCTGAATCCGTGGAGACATTTCATTCAGATTCTTTTTGATGATGGCGACCAGCGGTCGATGATCAGTTTCGACTGTGAAAGACGGCAGGCCGTACACATAACAGTTCCCAGGCAACTCTATTGAGTGGAATGCGTCAACGCGGCCGCCATCTTGGTCAGGGGGAAGCCGTGTCTACTTCCTGCACAGTCAACAGAGGCAGAGGTCTATCAACCATTAACATCACCATAACTCACCGAATATTCAACCTATTTTCAAGCCGTTTGGTTTATTATAAATGTCAGACATATATTTATGATACAACAACAACAACAAAAAAATTTTTAATTTTTGAAATTTTTTTTTTTATGTATTAAACATACACTTACATACTCAGACACACACCCATATGCATAAATACAGTACACTGAAATTTGTTCTACAAGGGTCTGACTGCTTGTCAGACGTATTTATGTCTATGGTCAGAAACCCCGGACCAAGATGGCGGTGCTATTGAAGTACGCTGAGAAGCAGAAGGCGGCATCTAGTCAGTATATATATATAGTCAAATTAGAAGTTGACATAGATATAGTATATATATTTATCTATGTCAACTTCCGAGGCGGCCGTGTTGCATCGCCATTTTTTACCTTCAGTGGCAGCGTGACCTTAAGTAACCACAGCTCACCGGAGCTGTCGGCTCGGGGAGAAAGTTTTCCAGGTAGCGCCTGTTGAAACTGTCACCACTGTGACATTGGGACTGATGTTGAGATCTTGTTCCCACTTAGTAACTGGCAGGGAAGTTGATGTTTCTGTGCTATATAGGAATGTGTATATTCTAGAGAGTAATTTATGGGGTCCGGGGATATTTAGGAAGTCTTTTATAACAGTATCTTGTGTTTTGGCATTAGTTGTATTAGTCAGTTTTGAGAGGATAGTGGATTTCAATTGGAGGTATTGAAGGTATTGATTGTTCCCAATGCCGAACTTCTGGACTAGATGTTGAAAGTTTATTATTTTGGTGTCCTGGGTGATATGGTGTAAGTGTGTGATGCCCTTTTCTTTTCATAATGTGAAGTGCAGTGGTTTCCTGTTTATTGTGAGGTCTGGGTTGTTCCAGATTGGTGAGTGGGGGGACGGTGTAACTGTGGAGCCTTTACTGAGGTGGGTGCAAGCTGTCAGAGATGCTATGGTGATGTTCTGGAAGCAGATGTTATGTTTGAAGGAGTTACTAATGAAAGGGAGATCGGATAAATTAAAGCAGATATCAGTGGAATGTTTTTGTTAATATAAGTCCTAAATAGTCCTATTTTCCGTCAGCAATCACTTACATGAAGTATTTCAGCCTAAACACGAGTCTCTCCGTCACTCTGCTCAGCTGTAACCCGAGGAGAAAATTTTCCTTGTGGGATACAAGTGTTATCCAATGAGGGGAGAGAACGGCATGAAGGGCTGTGTGTGCAGCCAAGGGATGCGCGTGAATGTGGTGACGTAGCACGAGGAGCGGGGGCTGCTAACTCATGGTGCGTTCAAGGAAACTCGTACTTTGTGTTTTTCCTTCCTGTGAAGTCATACCAGTTCGATCTGGTACGAGTTCACGGGTCGGAAGTTACGAGTGGCCGTTATAGGGAACTTTCACAGACAACAGGACGGTAAAAACACGAGCTACGGGTTACCTGGAACGCTACCAAGTCGTAGTTGTGACTTGAAGCTGTAACTTACGGTTTCAAAAGCCTGCCTTGAACACAGCATTAGCCGAAACGGCCGTGCCGATGATATCTGCTTTAATGTTATTACATAATGCCTGTTCGGTTTCTATCCAGTGTGAATCTGGGTCAGAGGGGGTGAGCCATTGTTTTAAGTATTTTACTTGACTTGCCATGTGGTACTGTTCGAAATTTGGTGCTTCTAGACCTCCATATAATTTGGGTTTCTGTAGTGTTGATAGTTTAATCCGAGGGGTTTTATTTTTCCAGTAAAAGTGCGTGATAGCTGAGTTTAGAGCTTTGAACCAGGGTGGGTTTGGCAGAGTCGGGATCATGGAGAATAAATAGTTTGTTTTGGGGAGGACTGACATTTTTATTGTTGTAAGAGGGCTCTATTTTCGTAGACTAGGTGCAGGCGCAGCGGATCTGCCGTGCGCTTCGCCTTCGCTTCGCCAACGGGGTGTGTCCAGGAGCAGTTTGCAATTTTCCTTCAATGCACGGCGAAGCGCATCCCGCCTACTTCCCTCCCACCGGCGCAAGTGGCATAGAGGGCAGGGAGAGGGCGTGGAGTGGATTTAACACAGCCGAGTCAGATCATCACCAATCAAATGAGCTCCTCTCCTCGCCTTTAAATCCGCCACGCGCAAGTTTGATTTCACCGTGGAAGAGGGAGGCAATTGACTGTCCAGCTCGCAGTGCGCACACATCACCAAGACCTCACAGGCAGGTTTACACAGTTCCAGGCACATTTAAATGCAATTAATAATCACAATAACCCCTATTTATTGTAACTATCTGAATCAGCACATACACGTATATCTATATCGATTGTCCCAGATCAAAGGCTGTCGGCATGCGTAATGGAAACTCAGCCTGACTGAATTAACACAGATGAAACCAGGGAGGGACTGAGACTGAGAGAAAAGCAGCCGTGGATGTCCCAAGAGCAGGACAGTGAGGATGGATGACTGCATGTTGCTGCTATGTTGACACTACACACTTTGCCGTTGCGATGATCCGCTATATTTATTTATTTACTTATTGATTTATTAGCGGGCGAGCGGGCGCATTGTCACGCGACCATAACAAATAAAACTGAAAACAAATAAACTATCATCTCTCACAGCAAGTGAGACGGGAGGAAACTGATGTTCTGGTCCGGTCCAAGCTCGCAGTGTCCGAATATATGGTCGCGCGAACAGACCTCACGGGCTGACTATGCAAAAGTAGTCTGGGAGGAGGTTATGATGTTATCCAGGTTTGCTCTGACATATTGAGAGCTGTTGCCCAGTAAAAAAAAAAAAAAACACACACACACACACACACACACACACACACACACCTTTTCCATTAATAAAGACACTCATATTTAGTAACCTACTATTTAAACCTGTGCGCACAGATCACAACATAAACAGCTGTGCGTAAAGGAGGCATCACGAAGCGTCTCTCTTTTTTCTTTAGAAATTACCTGAGATGGGAGATGTGAATATCTGCTCACTATCTGATGCCGAGGCTGATTGTGGTTTGCTGTGAGAGATGATTGTTTATTTGTTTTCAGTTCTCAGTTTTTTGAGATTTGAACCCGTACTAGCGGATAACTAAGGGAGCTGTTCTACCAGGGGAGCTATACATCAGTCATAATACTCTCATGTGTCTTATTGATCACCGACCCGCTGGCTCAGCTGACACACATCAGCGTCTTTATATCTTTATACATTTTTTCGTTGAGTAAAAATCCTCTCTGAATTATGGAACTGATAAGAATCATTTCTTAAATGCTTGTATGGAAGCTGAAACTTATGTAGGCTGTGCGTAATTGTTTCTGCCTCGCTTAGCCGTGGCTGCAGCGAGCGAGGAAAATCACAACCTCAGATGTCTTTAGGGTATCAGATATTATTATAGGCTATTCTTATATTTAAGCAACATCCAGTCAGGCCGTGATATAGGCTCATGGGGGCGGACTGGGACAATAATTCAGGTCGGCAATTTTACCAGTAAACAAATGTTCCTTAAACAACAACTAATGTCCATATTTTAGCTCTACTGTAAAACAAAGAAAGCACAAGTGATTATCCAATGTCACCCAGATAATTGAGATGTCCCACCGCTGTGAAACAATCAGTCTGAATCAATCTGATACGGTTTAGCAGTCCCCTTCTCCATTCACTCTACCTGTAGCCTAAAACAGCGCCACTCTCCATTGCAGCTACATTGTGGTCAAATGTGGAATTGTCCCAAAATCGTTTGACCTGCAATTCAGTAGGCTACTATGCTTCCACCTAGTGGCTACATTTGTCACTTACATTTCGCGCGTTGCGTGAATCTCGCTCCCCGCGAGTGAAATGGCCACTTTGAAGTAGTACCTACTGTAATCCACTTCAAATTCTTTACTTTTATCTTTAGAATTGTCTTTCATCTCGAGGTGTGTTCTTTGCTTGCCTGAAGGTAAATGACTGGTATAATATGAAACAAGGCTTTGTTTAGACTGAAGACTATATATTTACGTTTACGGTCACTTTTTCTGGACACCTGTATTTGGTTTGCTTTTCCCATGTTTAAGTTAGCCTAAGGTTAACTGACTGGTCAGGATGTCAAATACCAGAGGGTAATTTGGACAGGTTAGGTATTGTCTTAGTTTATGACCATCCTGGTCACCTACATCCTTCTGTTTAGAGAGGTGGAGTTTTAGAGTACATAAGGTCTGGACTTTTGGCCAAGACCCAGAGGTCTCATATTTGGCTCCGGAGACTTCTCGAAGATTCGGCTTTTTTGACACTGTGTCTTTTTTGTAATAAACCATTTTTTACCATCTACAAAGAAGACGTGTCAGAGTGGTCATCTTTTCATCAGCATTGACATCAAAATATACTACAAGAGTTACATACAGAGTCTAATTTCTAGTACTATTCTATAAGTATACAAGCACAATCTCCTCAAATAGCGTTTGCATTATTATATTATACTTGATATATACGTATATTCTCAGTTTAACCTTCCACTTTTCCTTTGTTGCCTCATATATATCTGTTCCTATTTGTTGCATTGGGACTGCTTTCCTATGGCCTGCTTAAAGCAGAAGTAAGCGATATTTTTGTGTTAATATAAGTCTTAAATAGTTATATCTTCCGACAGGAATCACTTACAGAGTGTTTGGACCGAAACACGGGTCTCTCAGTCACTCTGCTCTGCTCTGAGCCGAGGAGAAAACATTTCTCGTATCCTACAATTTTTATCCAATGAGGAGAGAGAACGGCATGAAGGGCTGTGTGTGCAGCCAAGGGATGCGCGTGAATGTGGTGACGTAGGGACGAGGACTGTTATGGTGCGTTCAAGGCAACCCGTAACTCGTGTTTTTCCTGTGTCATACCAGTTCGATCTGGTACGAGTTCACGGGTCGGAAGTCCCAGGCGAAAAAAAAGTGTACTTTAACATACTAAATTTAAGCACACTTAGTGTACTTCATAAGCACAAAATTATTGTACTCAAAGTGTGTTATTTTCGAGTACTAAAAACGTACTTAGTATACTAATGATATTTCATTATTGCTACTTAAGATATACTAAAATACAACTTAGTGTACTTAACTGTACTATTTTGAGACACCATTAAGATCAACTTAAATATACTTAAAGGGACAGTATGGGACTTTATTGGCTTTTTATTGACAAAAATCAAATATCGCTTTCATGAATACGTATTTCACTGAAGTGGAATCGCGCCCGCATACAAACGAGCGCTTTCTCGTACCTTAGAATGAGATGTTACAAGTCGTTACAAACATACAGGGGGGGGTTCACCGAACCTTCTCTGCCATGTTGAATCGCCATGTTTTACGTTCAGTGTCACCGTGGCCGTCAGTAACCACAAACTCGGGCCGCTGGAGCTTCTCGGCTCGGGGAGAAAGTTTTCCAGACAGCGCCTGTTAAAACTGTCACCACCGTGTAGCTAGTGTGAGGAAGGACGGAGGCACTGGTGTTGCCTTCAGGTGCAGTCAGACACCTGAATGACGCCGTGAGTGACGCCGTCGGCAAACCGACTGGATGTTATTTTACTCGACGAGAGAAAGCCGGTAAAACGTGGGTCAGGTAAACAATACGACATCGCCATGACAACATATTGTCACGCCTGTATTGTTTTGCCTCGTGCTGGAGGACCGTTTGTTTACATAGAGGCTTGTTTATCCTGATACATGCAGCGTGTGTTGTTTTTCTGACTTCTGCCCGAGTTTACGTAAACGCAACAGCAAGAATACGTGCCGACATGCAACCGCACCGCTAGATGGGGGTAATTGTCACATATTGTCCCTTTAAGTACACTTTTCTCTACTAATACTGTACTTATTTATAATGTTCTTTAGTTCGATTTAAAGTATACTTTAATCCACTTTTAAGATTACTATTAATAAATTTAGAATATACTGGAAATGTATTTCTAATTTAATCATAATGTGTTGCCATTGCATTTTAAATATATTTACAAAACTTAAATAAAAATTAAAAAGTTGTACTTAAGTATATTATAGTTCATCTTAATGGTGTCTCAAAATAGTACAGATAAGTACACTAAGTTGTACTTTAGTATGTCTAAAGTAGCACTCATGATATATCATTAGTATACTAAGTACACTGTTAGCACATCGAAAATAATATACTGTGAGTACACTAATTATGTGTGCAGAAAGTATACTAGATGTATTTCATTAAAGTACACTTCAACGGTACACAGAAAGTATATTTTTTTTATAATTAATTAGAATTTCAAATTACTTTTAAGTAAACATAAAAAATAATAAGAACATGCTTGAGGTAGAAAAAAGTTTATTTTTAACACACACGGCATTACAGGGAAAATGTGCATAATAAAGTACATTTAAGTACATCTTTAACAACATTTTCAAACAGTTTCTCTTCATCGTAACATTTTTATTCAAATTTGGATCATCTGACCCCAGAGAAGACCAATCACTGATCCCCATCGTTTTTATTCTAAATGATTTAAAGCAGAAGTAAGTGATATATTTGTGTTAATATAAGTCTTAAATAGTTATATCTTCCGACAGCAATCACTTACATAGAGTGTTTGGACTGAAACACAGGTCTGTCAGTCACTCTGCTCTGCTCTGAGCCGAGGAGAAAACATTTATCGTATCCTACAGTTTTTATCCAATGAGGAGAGAGAACGGCATGCAGGGCTGTATGTGCAGCCAAGGGACGCCGTGAATGTGGTGACATAGAGAGCCTAAGCGGAAGCAGGAAGTAACAGCGCCATGGGACCTCAACTCTGAAAAACTCGCCATTCAAATGAATGAGACTGAAAATTTTATTTCGTGATCTGATTGAATTGCGCCATGAGAAAAAAATATGTCCTCTACCTGTTTAAAACATCACGTTTCATGCCGAGAAATCAGCCGTTTATCATAAAACGGCAACAGAAGAATGTATTTTGTGTGAAGACGCTCTGTGGACTACAAATCTGTGTCCCACAAAAAATACGTCACCAACTGACACGGGAAAGGGCGGCATTTGGTGTGTGACGTCACCTACGCGACTTGTAGTCTTTCTGCTTACATATCTGATTTCTCGGGATGAAACGTGATGTTTTAAACAGGTAGAGGACAGATTTTTTTCTCATGGCACAATTCAAACGGATCACAAAATAAAATTTTCCGTCCCGTTCATTTGAATGGCGAGTTTTTCAGAGTTGAGGTCCCATGGTGACCGTTACTTCCTGCTTCCGCTTAGGCTCTCTATAGGGACGAGGACTGTTATGGTGCGTTCAAGGAAACTCGTAACTCGTGTTTTTCCGTCCTGTGAAGTCGTACCAGTTTGATCTGGTACGAGTTCACGGGTCTGAAGTTACGAGTGGCCGTTATAGTGACTTTCACAGGTAAAACAGGTCGGAAAAACACGAGTGGGTTGCCTGGAACGCTACAAAGTCGTAAGTTGTGACCTGAAGCTGTAATTTACGCTTTCAAAAGCCTGCCTGGAACGCAGCATTAGCGAAAACGACCGGATCGCTTACTTCTGCTTTAACTTTACTATTTGAGTTTGATTTTGTTTTGTCAAAATAGACAGAGTTAACAATAGTGAATTTATTCCAGTGCATGATCATCTCTCTGTTCATGATACTTCAGTTACAGTCGATGCAACAGCCTGTATAAACAGTTTTAGAGGTAGATTTGGATGCACATTGAGGAGCTTCTTGAAATAAACGCTGGTCAGTCAGTTTAGTTTAACTTAATTTAAAATATTTTTTTTATTTTGTATATATGTAATAAAGTCATGCCATCATCATATATATGCAAATTAGCATGTGACGTTATCTAGCGACATCCAGGACTTTTCCTGCAGGCTTTAGCTACTTCCCACTGAAAATAGTTGGCAACACTGTTATCAACTTTGTTGAATGCAACTATCTATAAAATTAGTGGTATTGTGGCATCCCTAGTTGCAACACAATATAACTATTAATTAAAGTGTGTTTTCTAAAGAAAAAAACACAAGCAACAAAAATAACCTTTGGTTTGCTTCCATCATGTGTTGTAGTACAAGGTGTGGTCCTTCTCCTTGCAACTGCCATGTGCCAGATGTCCTCATCCTTGAGGAAGGCTTCTTTTTTCCCATCAACTCCTTGTAGTTGTCTGTAACCACAACCATACATCAGACAAACTGTCAAAACCATGTTTTTTCCCTCTTTTGCTCAATATTTTAGATATTTTGTATGTCTCGTGAAATGCACCACAGTAAATCTAATATTATACACAACAAGTCACTTTAAGTCTTTTTATAAACATAGTTACATAAAAATAAATTAGGCTACATACAAGGTTAAAGCAGATATCAGTGGAATGTTTTTGTTAATATAAGTCCTAAATAGTCCTATTTTCCGTCAGCAATCACTTACATGAAGTATTTCAGCCTAAACACGAGTCTCTCCGTCACTCTGCTCTGCTGTAACCCGAGGAGAAAATTTTCCTTGTGGGATACAAGTGTTATCCAATGAGGGGAGAGAACGGCATGAAGGGCTGTGTGTGCAGCCAAGGGATGCGCGTGAATGTGGTGACGTAGCACGAGGACCAATTGATGCCTGACAAGGGCGGGGGCTGCTAACTCATGGTGCGTTCAAGGAAACTCGTACTTTGTGTTTTTCCTTCCTGTGAAGTCATACCAGTTCGATCTGGTACGAGTTCACGGGTCGGAAGTTACGAGTGGCCGTTATAGGGAACTTTCACAGACAACAGGACGGTAAAAACACGAGCTACGGGTTACCTGGAACGCTACCAAGTCGTAGTTGTGACTTGAAGCTGTAACTTACGGTTTCAAAAGCCTGCCTTGAACACAGCATTAGCCGAAACGGCCGTGCCGCTGTTATCTGCTTTAACATTAACAATCATTAGCATGAGCCACTGGCAAATTCTTTATCAAATCATCACTAACAGTAGTGGCTGGCAGCAAGACAAGTGCTAGCATAACAAATTTGTACAAACAATTTTTATTTTCTTTACAGTGGGCAATTTTTGCTAAACATTCTCCACACAGCAGCTCATAAATGTTCACACAAAATCTCATCTCAAGTTGCACTAAGTTAGCACCATTTACGCTAGCATTAGCTGCCGTCTGCCGCTAACAGCTAGCTAGCTAGTTATTAGCTAATGCAGTTTGTGAATGATAAGTTTGCCTATTATCTTGTTTAACTTAGTCATTAGTAGAAAGAATATTTATTCAAAAGGTATTTCACAGCATGCACGAGCAATACAAACCTCCGAGTAAGAGTGGTTTTGCGGCCACTTTGTTATTAAGTGCTTCCCTGCTGCCCCAGCACACTTGTATCCATCCGTCTTCACTGGAGAGGTCCGGCCGTTTTAATACCTGAACGATGCTAAAATAAAACATCCCGTAACTGACAACGCTTCCCTCAGCATCTAGCAGGTTGCATTCGGGGGTAACCAATCAGCGGCAGCACAGCGCCACGAGTACTTCAGGGTCAATTTGAAAAATGTCCACCACATGTAAATTTTAAATTCTGACAAAATTGTCTGTCAGACGCAGACTCTACGTTCTTGCAAAAAAAAAAAAGAGTAATTAAATTTTTAAAAAGTCTGTGTACACCATGGATGTATTATATTAACGGTGTGCACCCATAGACTGTAAAAAGACACACGGTAATGTACGGTCCCTCTCGGCCACCGTAGTAATGTCCATGCGCACGTATCCAGAGCGATAACCTTCCATGTGATAAGAAATACACAAGGTTGTACTGTTTTTTAATTAGAAATACTGGTGACTACTGCATTATATAAAAGCACATGGTCAATTGAAAGGTGCTCTATTGTTGATGTTCATGTTTATTCAAAATTCACCATTAAATTTGGAGAATGGATGGATTTTTAAATATTGCATAAAAACAACGGTGGTGTTGAAGTAATCCAAATACTTTATAACACTAATTGCTAACATTTTAAAATTGAAATAGAAAAGTAAGGATATTTTTTCAATTAGAAAAGGTATTGTTACATAACAGCATTGTTGCATTTTGCTGGTAAAATACATTATTTTAAAAGGTTGAAGAGAAAAGGTCAGCTGCAGAAATTAACTGTTATTGTACATTATTTAACTTTTTTTTGTTTTTACTTTTTTTTTTTAAAACTTTTTTATTATTTTAACTGATCTTAGCACACTAAAAGAAATGGCTACATACTGATGAATTTGTTCTGGTTTATAGTGTACTTATGAAGAATACAAATTTACCACTGAAGTAGTATTCAATTATTAATATACTTATTTTAAGTGCACTTTAACACTGCTGTGCTAACAATGATATGAAAAAAGTGTTTTAAAAGTGAACTTATTGAAAGGGTGCTAAAAGTGCACTTGATAAAAGTAGCTGCAAATACACTGACATTAAACTTATATTTAACACATTCGAAGTACATAATAAATAAATATACTTATATATATTTCAGTGTTAGTATATTTTATATGAATATACTTAATATGAATTCAAGTATTAGTACTAAATAGTGTACTTTATCTAAGTAAACTGAAGTACTACTGAGGGAATAATATATCTTTAATTAATACATTTATAATATATTTTTGGTTTACTTTATTTTAACACATGAAGTCAAAATGTGCTAGAAATGTATTTTCAGAAAATTAAGTACATTTTTAGTACATTAAAGTATATTACTTTTTTACCTGGGGTTACGAGTGGCCGTTATAGTGACTTTCACAGGTAAAACAGGTCGGAAAAACACGAGTGGGTTGCCTGGAACGCTACAAAGTCGTAAATTGTGACGTGAAGCTGTAATTTACGTTTTCAAAAGCCGGCCTGGAACGCAGCATTAGCCAAAACGACCGGATCGCTTACTTCTGCTTTAAGCTTCAGCAAAGATTCTGTCTTCTTACAGCAATCCAGTCTGGTGTGTGTACCTTTGAGTCTAGTTCACAAGAACTGGACTGCTGCCATAAATACACGTGCAGCTCTTTTCATTCAAAAATAAATTTTGTATAGTTTGAAATACAGACATTTAAGAAATAAACTAAACCTGACAAAAAAAGAAGCATTATTCCAATGCACAAATAATAAATCATAAATAATGGCACTCTCAAAAAGTGCCGTGAAACAGCTTCTTCTGCACGTGCATCATCTGACAGACTAATCCAGCAGTGCTGCCAACCTTGTATGCTTAAGAGTTTTTCTATTTAGAGCCCACTAATCTGATCTGGGGTCATTGGTCATTGGCCTGTTGGTGACAAAGATTGCAGCAATGGCAGCAATCAGCCCCAGGCAGTTACTGTAACACCTCACATCACCTCTCAGATGTCTTGCATAAGGATTTCATGCAACAGCTTCCTGCTGTGTCAGTATTGAGGGGGATGTACAGTATATTCATATTCATAGGAAATACATATTTTTTTCTTATTTATTGCTTGTTTTATTATTATCTATTTAATGTATTACTGCTGGCTGTTCTTTCTGTTGACCCAAGTATGGTGATCTGTCTTCTTTTTTCCAGGTGTCCAAAGCAGGGGTTTAGGAGAAAGTATTGAAGAGAAGACAAGAGTTTCAAGTTTTACGAAGATATCACACAGCCATACCCAGAACGTGACTCTGAACACAAGCCTTTTGAGGGAACCCCTACAAACATTGTATCAAAGTGGTTCCCGTCATCATCTTGAAACTAACTGGAATATTGGAATTAGAATCCAGCTCTGGATGTGTGTTCATTTTCACCCTGGAAGCAGGGAACTTTTCATCACCTTTTGTTTTTAAGAACAGTCTTGCCTGATGATTACAAGGGAATATGTTACACTGTTTCTGGTGGGCTCTTGTTTCCTGTTGGACTACAGCTCCCAAATGCCTGTACAGGCTCAGGGGGGAAGGACTAAAGGTACAGTGATGTCAGCCAGGAGAGCAACTGGAACTAAGAGTATGAGGGTTTCTGTTGAGGAAATGACATTGTTTAAAGGCAGTACAAAGCTAAGGAGACATGGGATGTCCAAAGTGCAGCGTGTCAAAAGAGGATGGGTGTGGAACCAATTCTTCGTCTTGGAGGAGTATATGGGATCTGAACCACAGTATATTGGAAAGGTAAATACATATTTGTTTATTATTATGTTATTATTAGTGCCACGGGCAATCGCACCGGGCACTACTGTTATTGTGTGGATTTTTTCTTATTATTATTAGTGTGAATGCTGAAAGCATTCACAGTATTGTTATTCTGTTCGGCCATTTTATTTCTTTAAACTTATTATTCTGAGTCTTCTTCCCTTTTTCTGCGTTTAACTAGTCCTTCATACTTTGTGCTATTTCAACAATTCATATATCAAAACGTGCAGCTTTTTCAGGACATTTATGCTATGACTTTTCTCTTTCATACTATTTATACTTTTTAAAATATTTAACTTTTTCTGCAAATTTTTTTCCCATAGGAATACATTGAAACAGTCTTCAAACTCTTCAAATCTTCTGCTTCATTCAGCCTCTAATAGCTTCAGCATACTTTCAGCTACAGACTTCATTCAACTTTTAAACTGTTCACAAACCTTTCAACTATTCAGCTATATCTCAGCTTATTGATATCTTCAACAGTTTCAGATATATGTATAGTTTTAAAATCATTAAAATTTCTGATTTAATTCAGATCTAACATGAAAGTCAATGGGACGGAATGTTCGGACGTTGGCAGTTGGCAGAGTGACAGAGGGTCTAAAAATCCTCTCACATTTTTCTCTCTATCCTGTCAGCACGGCCACAGATTACACTCTACACACATAATTTCCGCCACGTTTGTAGACAAGCTCATCCTCGATCTCTTCATGTGCTCAAAAAACCAGAGAGACGAACACAATTTAAACTCGGAGCCTCTGAGTGCGGCCAGTTCCCTCTCTCCTCTCATTGACTCCCATTCAAAAGTAGGCGCTGATTTTCTAAACGTCCCAAAGTTTCCAACCTGCGACACAATCAACAATTTTTACTCTAGAAACACCAAAGTGACATGGGCGCGTTCAGCAAGGTCTTATGGTTCGGAAAATGTAAACCTTTTGCTCGTACTAAGTACAGATTTGTCGTACATTAGATCTGTTTGAGGGTGTCAGAGAGCAGTTAAAGCCTATGGTTAAAGCTGCCACCATGCCATAAAACCACCAGCCACCAGTTACATGATAACCTCAACATGGCAACCTCACCATGGTAACCTCACCATGGCAACGCACACACATTCTCTCTATTTGACTGTCTGTCGGTCACACACACACACACACACAAATGGACACACACTGACCATACACACATATCCAACACACACACACACACACACACATGGACACACACTGACCACACACACATATCCAACACACACACACACACACACACACACAAATGGACACACACTGACCATACACACACACACACAAATGGACACACACTGACCATACACACATATCCCACACAGACACAAATGGACACACACTGACCATACACACATATCCAACACACACACACACAAATGGACACACACTGACCATACACACATATCCAACACACACACACACACACACACACACACATGGACACACACTGACCATACACACACACACACACACACAAATGGACACACACTGACCATACACACACACACAAATGGACACACACTGACCATACACACATATCCAACACACAAACACACACACAAATGGACACACACTGACCATACACACATATCCAACACACACACAAATGGACACACACTGACCATACACACACATCCAACACACACACACACACACACACAAATGGACACACACTCACCATGCACACACACAATTTACACAAACAGACACACATGCACACACAACAAACACACACACAAATGGACACACACTAACCATGCACACACACAATTTACACAATTACACACAAACAGACACACGTCCAACAAACACACATTTCATACAGTTGTCAGGTCAGAACTTTTTGTATATACTTATATCTTCCTCACACTCACACACACACACACACACACACACACACACACACACACACACACACACACACTTTTCCTACAGTTGTCTGACTGTTTTCTGTTTTGTATGTACCTCTCTATCTTCCTGTTGTAGTTAATGGACTCGTTGCTGTTAATTTTGTTCTTTAGCTATTTAAACTGAAAATACACATTTCCTCATTTTGGTCATGTTGAACACATTGTTTTACACGTATCCTAAACTACTGAGGCTCTTCTCAACCATTTCACACCATTAAACCCGCTGTTTACATGTTCTACTCCTCAGCTAATGCTCGATCTATATTCTTCAACAATGTTCTTCTGTTGTCAGTTTACAATGTATTTCAGTAGGCATTAACTTTTTTCCTAATTCAGGAATTTTTCAAACTCTTCTTTGACAATTCAAGTAATTTCCAGCCATTTCATACAAAGTCTCACATCTTCTACTTTTAAATATATTCTCAGCCATTGCTTCGGCTATGTTAGTGCTGGTTCATCAGTTGTCCTTCCTGTCAGGTTAGCTGCAGATTTCAACTATTTAACCATTACATTTAAACATGCAGGATTTCAATGTTTTCTTCTCCCTTTAGCATTTCTACGGCTTTTTACCTTTAAAAAGGCATTCATCTCACACTACAAGTTACATGTTTCAGCTTTTTCCCTCCTAGGGATGAATAAAGTATTCCTCTACTCTCTACTCTACTCTACTCTACTCTACTCTACTCTAGCATTAGTCTTTTCAACATTGCTTTAGCAGTTTCGTCAACTAATTTAGCACTGATTCAACTATTTCTTCAGCTCATTCAGCATTGCTTCAGCAACAGCGTTCAGCTGCTTTCAGCATTCACACGCATTTTCTCTAGTTCTCCTTCATCTTCCGGACGCTTTTTCGAGTTGCAGGACAAATTATATATCAAAACATGCGTCCTGATGGGGATCGCTGTGCTATTACTTTTCTCAACAGTGTACGAATTTTTCGCGACATAAGTCGCGAAAAACTGCGCAAAATTTTGCATTGAAGTTAATGGGACGGGCGGAAAAAAAAGAGCGAAAAAGACCAATCATTGGAGTTTAACAAACGTCTACTGCTCAGGCATACTTTCACCTAGAGACTCCATTTAAACTTTAAACAGTAGACACAAGTCTTGTGTATTGGCGTATTACTCCACGTTTTGATAGGTCATATAGTTTTTGATCAATCCCTGTTCAATGACCATGATCATTTTTGGAGAAATTATGAGATTATAATGGGTGTGTATTGGACGGAATGTTCGTGTCAGAGTGCGTGACATCATCGGTTAGAGTGGGAGAGATGCCAGAAAAACTCCAGACTTTTTCTCTTTCCAAACTCCAAACGGCCACAATTTACACTCTACACCAGACATGGGCAAACTACGGCCCCCGGGCCATATACGGCCCGTTAGGCTTTTTAATCCGGCCCGCCGAACTTGTCCAAATTATAGTAAAAACCCATGGATGTGTAAAAACCTCATTCATTTCCCTTTCCCCTGCAATACCCTCGTTTCCCCGATAGATAGCGCACTAGTCTAGACTAGAGACACATTGACCTTTGTTGGAGTCAAAGGTTGGAGTGCAACTTTCCAGCTGCCATTTTCCCCCTTCGGTAAAAATGAGCGGACCAAAGAAAAGAAAAGTGGACACTGAGTGCCGAGTGTTTAAAAAGGAATGGACAACAAAATATTTTTTTACTGATGTCCGATCAACGGCTGTATGTCTTATATGCCAAGAAACGGTTGCAGTTTTCAAAGAGTACAATATCAGCCGTCACTTTGCCACAAAGCATGCTAACTACGCTAACAAGCAGTCGACACAAGAACGGGAGGCTACTGCTCAGAGGTTGGTAGCTAATTTACAGACTCAGCAGAATTTTTTTCACCGACAAACTGCGATTCAAGAGTCAAGTACCAAGGCAAGTTTTTTGCTGGCATTCAAGTTAGCAAAGGCTAGCAAACCTTTCTCCGAAGGCGAGTTTGTGAAAGAATGCATGGTAGAGGCAGCAGATCTCTTGTGTCCGGAAAGCAAAGGCAAGTTTGAAAAAATCAGCTTATCACGCAGGACAGTAACTCGCCGTGTGGAACTGATTGACGAAGATATTGTCAGCGAGTTAAACAAAAAGGCGGAGTCCTTTAAGTTTTATTCACTAGCACTGGACGAAAGCAACGACGTGAAAGACACTGCTCAGCTCCTCATTTTTATCCGAGGGATAAATGACAGTTTTGAGATAACGGAGGAGCTTTTGAGCAAGGAATCGCTGAAGGGGAAAACGCGAGGTGAGGACTTGTATGAACAGGTGTCTGCTGTCATCGAGAGAATGAAGCTGCCTTTGAGTAAACTTGCCGGTGTCACCACGGATGGATCGCCAAATTTAACCGGAAAAAACGTCGGGCTGCTGAAAAGAATCCACGATAAAGTGCAAGAAGAAAACCCTGACCAGGATGTCATTTTTCTTCACTGTATCATTCATCAAGAAGCTCTATGTAAGTCTGTATTGCAGCTTGATCATGTCGTGGATCCAGTTGTAAAACTTGTTAACTTCATACGAGCAAGGGGACTTAATCACCGCCAGTTCATTACGTTCCTAGAGGAAACCGATGCGGATCACCAGGACTTACTTTACCACTCTCGTGTCCGGTGGTTAAGTTTGGGGAAAGTGTGCCAACGAGTGTGGGAGCTCAAAGACGAGATTCTGTCGTTTTTGGAGCAAATGGGGAAATCCGACGGATTCCCTGAGCTGAGCAATGAGGACTGGCTTTGTGACTTTGCGTTTGCTGTGGATATATTGTCACACATGAATGAGCTGAACGTTAAGCTGCAGGGGAAGGATCAGTTTGTGCACGACATGTACACAAATGTAAGAGCCTTCAAATCCAAGCTGATTTTATTCTCCAGGCAAATGTCAAACAAATCTTTCACTCATTTTCCCACACTGTCCACGCAGAAGGCCACCCGAAACGTGAAGAAATACTGCAAATCACTGGACGACATGCACAGAGAATTCTGCCGTCGGTTCACTGATTTTGAAAAAATTGACAAGTCACTTCAGCTGGTGTCCTCTCCCCTGTCACAAGACCCCGAAACAGCACCGCATGAGCTGCAACTGGAGCTGATCGATCTTCAGTCTGACAACGTCTCAAAAGAGAAATTCAAATCTCTTAAACTGAATGACTTTTACGCTTCACTTAACGAAGCCACATTTCCAAACCTGCGGAGGACGGCACAGAAGATGCTGGCATTGTTTGGCTCGACTTACGTGTGTGAGCAGACTTTCAGCGTCATGAACATCAACAAAGCCCGTCACAGATCCCGGTTAACTGACCAACACCTCAGATCTATTCTGAGAATCGCCACAACGAAACTAACTCCAGACTTTGATGCACTGGCAAAAAAAGGAGAACAACAACATTGTTCCCACTGAAATGTGAGTTTCTCTACTGTGTTAAAAATAGCAACTTGCGCATTTACGCACAGCAGTACAGTTACAGTAGCTTAATTAACATGTCGCACATGCTCTCAATTTAAAGACCCCTTTCTTTCGTTGGGTAATAACATGTTCTGAATGTTGAAAGTGATTCCATCGATCTTTTTCCAGTAAATTTCTTTAAATTTGCACCTTCAATTGTGTCTGTTTTTCATACATTTCAATCCCCAGGTTTGATAAATTACATTGCGTGTCCAAATGCTCCTGGCCCGGCCCCTCTGTCAAATTTTAGAGCCCATTCTGGCCCACAAGTCAAAAAGTTTGCCCACCCCTGCTCTACACACATAATTTCCGCCACGTTTGTAGACGAGCTCATCCTCGATCTCTTAATCTGCTCAAAATATCAGAGTGACTTACAGAATTTAAACTCTGAGCCTCTAAGTGCGGCCACGTCTGTCTCTGCTCCTCATTGACTCCAATACAAATATTTTCTGAGAGAAGCAGAACGGCCTGATGTTTTAAAACTGCCAGCGTCGCCAAAATATTTACTGTAGAAACACCAAATCGTACCAAAATTTTCAGTAAGTCCTTAGAGCAACGTTGATCTGTGTTTTGTTCTGATAGGAGTTACCGTTTTGTCATGCTAAGCCTAAATGTGAGACCGGTGCAGAGGCAGAAAATGGCTCTTTTTCTCCATGTTTCTGTCTGTCTCAGCCTGCGGGGGCCCCTATCGCCGTGGTAACCTCTTTGATCCTCAGGCCAGAGCTCGTTAACTTCATAAACAATCCACCTGGCGCTCGTTTAAATGTTTATAAACACCGACACAGCTAAATCAGACTGACACAGGATGCAGCTACTAACTAACTATGTGTCAAGTCAGTCACACACACACACACACACAGACTCTAGAGCCAGCTTCATGTGATTACAGTCACACACACACACACACACACACACACACACACACACACACACACACACACACACACACACACACAAACACACACACACACACCTTCATGTGATTAAAACACAGTTAACGTGCAACAGAATTTAAACTTAAACCATGATTTAATCTGGTTTTAAAGTTAAACCTTGTTGGTGTCAAATGCCTCTCGTGGGAGCAGCTGATAGAGTCCCCCCCAGCTGAAAGCAGCCCACCCCACCAGCCAGAGGGTCCAGGACCATAGGGACTGCAGTGGAGGAAGGCTGCCTTAACACCCTGCACAATGGCACCCACAGAAGTTAGACAGGACCAGTCAGCCCATCACCTGGTCCGTTCAACAAATCGGTTTATGCTACTGTGATTTATGTAGCCTAGTTAAATACTACAGTAATCATCATAGTGTATTGGCAGGAAAGACCATTTAAATCCGTATCAAATATCGATTAATGAATTAATCGATAATTTGAATGTTGGTCTTGGTTAAGTACCACCTTGAAAAAAAAAACAATGTTTTGTTGCTTAAGCTATTCAGTCATTCAATGGTAGCCTATACTAAAATCCATGTGAAAAAAATGCTTCTCACTGTTCTCAGGTCAAATATTTATATGCGATTAAAATGCAATTAATTGCGATTAATTAATTACAAAGCCTCTAATTAATTAGATTAATTGTTTTAATTGAGTCCTGGCCCTATTACACAAGATAAACACACACACACACACACACACACACACACACACACACACACACACACACACACACACACACACACACACAGTTAACCTAATGTGATTACAGCTCCTCAGTGCTTATAGAAAGATGATCATGTGTCTGTCTGATCAGCTCTGTCTTGACCTTAAGATCGTGGGTTTGATTCCCATGTTGACAGAGATGGCAAAATCGGCAGTAGCCCTGTGGCCCATTCAAAATTTCCCGAGAGGAAATTTTCTAGTATTTTTAATATTCCACACTTATATATTAGGTTTTCCACTGACAGATGAGACTTTTGTCTTTACTTTGGTATCATTTTGAACAATATTTTCTATAATACTATACAGTGGCCAGACTCCAATTGAAAAGTCATTAAAACATAATGATAGACTTCCCCAGCTTTTTTAGATTCCTTGTGTTCAGGTCAGACATGCCACAGACTGGTGCATAAAATAGAGCACTGGGGCTCTAATCTCATAGACTAGGCGCAGTTGTAGCACACCTGCCCTGTGCCACACCAACGAGGTCCAGGCGCACTTTGAAATTTCCGTGCACAGCACAGCCTGGCGCAAGCCCGCCTCTGTCCCTCCCACCGGCGCAAGTGCCAAAGAGGGAGGAGAGAAGGCGTGGAATGGGTTTAACATAGCTGAGTCAAATCTTCACCAAACAAATTAGCTCCTCTCCCCGCCTTTAAATGCACCGCGGGCAAGGCGCAGTGCAAGTTTCATTTCACCATGGAAGAAGAAACTGATATTCTGGTCCAGGGAGGTCCAAGCTCGCAGTGTCCGAATGTATGGTCACGCGAACAGACCTCCACGGGCTAATGATGCAAAAGTAGTCTGGGATATATATATATATATAAAAAACTTGCCTTGCCTTGCCTTGCCTTTAACAATGAG
This sequence comes from Trachurus japonicus, assembly GCF_045865225.1. Classification (NCBI taxonomy): domain Eukaryota; kingdom Metazoa; phylum Chordata; class Actinopteri; order Carangiformes; family Carangidae; genus Trachurus; species Trachurus japonicus. The sequence goes on from NC_140923.1 coordinate 28,534,574, forward strand.
GGGTTGGACAGTATTTAATGCACTTCAGATGATTTGAGCTTTGTGACAGAACATGTTATCCTGCTGGGAGTAGCCTTCAGGGGCCTCATTTATCATTGTGGATACACGCTTTTTTACACGCTCTTTCCCCCATTTTGTGCGTACGCACTTTTCTCCGCCTAATTTGGGATCTATCAAACCAAAACTTGTCGGGAGTAAGTGCAAAAATTTACGACCAGTCCGACCATGGCGTACCGGCATTTACACGCTTTTTGAAGAACAGGAGGAATTGGCGACGCCGCTGCAGAGTCAGAGAACTGCAGTGTGCGAGGGAGAGTGGAGCGCGGACACTGTTTGAAGTAGCAAGTGGTGGTGATGATGACCCCCCCCCCCCCCCCCCCCCCCCCCACCCCCCCACCCCTCCACCACCACCACCACCACCGCACACGTGTTGACGTCGGCACTTTACATGAAAAGCACAGCGACTCAGATTTTTCCCCTGTGCATTTACACTAGTTTGCTCCTATATAGGCTACTGGCTTTATAAAACGAATTTCGTTTTCTTTTGATATCATATTGATATTTTTCCCTTGCATGTAGGCTACACCTCTTCCACAACCCGTCTGTCCAGTCTGGAAAATAATTTCTGCGACGTGCGTGTGTTACGTAGCCAGACTGGACACACACAAGCAAGCAGCAAGCCCAATAATGTCGGCGCAAATCAAAGCAAATGAGAAAACATGATCGATATTTTTTGTGTGAATAATATTTATTGTATTTAACAAAAATGGGTGCTAGCTGCCCAACATCAGGAAAAGTCACAGACTGGTGGACTTCAATGTTTTTTTTTTTTTTTTTTTAATATATAGCTATGCACAAATGAAAATCAAAGTCTTCCAGTGAATGGAAGTTGGGGGTTAGTGGAAAGGGGTGCAAAGTAGTACTGACTGGCAGTGGAAACCCTGCTTTAAATTATTATGACATAATCTAAAATAAGAGGCAGAATAAATATGATTCTTCTTCTTTCTGTTCTGTTTCATTTAGATTTGGGAGTTTTTTTTTTGTATTTATTGAAGCCTTTCAATGCAAGATGATGTTTCTGACTGATATTGCCGTGTTACCGTGTATCTCGCTTTCAGAGAAATTCCGCTTCTTTCTCCGCTCTCCGTCCGTCTGTTGTCTTCACCGTCTTCCACTGACGTCATTCCACACGTTTCCAGAGTGCACATGGCTACTTAATATGCACGTAACTGATTTGCATTGACCACTTATGGTTGCGTGGGGCCGTTTAGGGGGCTGGGTATGAGGCGTGTTCTCATCCACGCTTTTCTCAGGTCCGGTGTGATCTATCAAGGGAAATACCGTGCAGCCGTGTGTACGCGGAGTTTGATAGATCTGAAAAGAGTGTATATTTTTTTGGTCGTACGCACATTTTGCCTTTCCGTCGTACTGAAAATTTAAGAGGACTTTTACACGCTCTTTGATAAATGAGGCCCCAGAAGGGTACACTGAGATCATAATCTAAGAAAGATGAGCTTGCATTTATTAGGACACTATTTAATATGGTACTCAAGCAAGAATTGTATCTTGCTAAGATATAATAACATGTTAGTGATATTTTATGACTTGTTCTGAAAAAAAGAGCATGCTTGAAACTAGAACTTCCATTGATATATACGTAGGCTTGTAATCAACAATGACATTTAAAAGTCATGAGCAATGACTGACATTATTAGCTCTTCACATATCAAAAACAGAGAACAGCCTAATTGAATTTTTTTTTCATCATCAATCAGACAATAGAAATTATTAACTCTTATCCACCTAATTCCTAGTCCCCATGAGGCCTTGAGAACTCAGGAGAACTCAGATATTAGTCAGGCTAACGTGTTTACATTTACTTATGTTGTCCAGTTATAGTTGGATTCAGGCAATAATTATAATAGTTTTAATAATAATAAGAGTTTTTTTTCAAGTGTCATGTAAATGTACTGACTATCTACACTTTTACACGTTCAATTCAGGTTGAGAATGCAGTCAATTCAAATTCAATTAAATTCAAAAGTACTTTATTATTCCGTTAGGAACTTCCTTGCGGAAGGACATCAAAAGTGCAGGTGCAAAACAAGACAAGTCAGACATTCCTCGAACCGCCATACCATATAGGCCTAATCTGTTATAGTTAGACCACTGGGGCCAGCTGGCCAATGTTTCCATTGAGTGGGTGTCATGCATCTGTGATTTTCTCACTAGTTTGCTTATTTTCAAAGAGAGAGAGAAAAAGAGAAAAAAAACACCGTACACATACCAGACCTTTGCCTACTGGCAAAACTTAAAGAATAGACATGTATATGTCCAGGAGACTTTATCCCATCCTCAGGGCGTGAGCAAGGGAGGATCAGATGGTGGAACAGGTTTAGCGATGAGGAAACTGTCACTGTCACTGTCAGCTGCACATCTGTAAGCAGGTCTGCTCCACATAGACACTTAATAAACTTTATTTTGTAAGGACAGACTAGATGTTGATTTTGTAAACTGTGACATGGTGGACAAACACTTGTTTGTAATGATTATTAAACATAACTTAATAAATCTGTGCTGTCCAGTCCAGTATCACCAGTAGTTTTGTATTGTTGGAGACGTTTCATTCAAAGGAAAGAATGAACTGAACAAAATCATTTCCTGAACTGATTTGTTCTTTTCTCAGTTCAGTTGAGCTCAGCCCACTGCCGGGCTGCACACATGGGGCTGAGGGCTCATGTTCATTGGACATGCTCATGTTCATTGAACATACTACTCAAAGTAGTCTTGTGTCATTTGCGAAAGTGTGGTTGTGTCGCTTGCTGTGTGTACCACACAACGTACTGTCACTTAGGGCTGAGGGCACTGAACGTAGTGATAAACCATACGTTTGCTAAACGTACTACACAGACGTCCGCAAGCGACACAATGACACGTTCGCAAACATGTCTTTTACTGAATGTACTACTGAGTAGTAGTAGTGTTCACTCACCACCAGACTCTGTGGGACTCACAATGGAAGGTATTTTGTGGCCCTAACCCTACCCCTAACCCTTTACAATATCTATTAAACATAAAAGCAATACTACATTAAAGGTGCCCATTTCCTAGTATGGGCAGTTGGGCACTATTCGAGGTATAGGTTAATAAATCAGAGGCAATGGACAAAATAGCACAGTTCAATCCTTTACAGACTGGATTCAAATGGCAGTATTCAAATGAAAGTATTAAACACCTCACATCTCCCACATCCATACATAATATTATCAACTATGAATTTATATTATAGTCTAGTCTTAATCAAATGGAGGCCTTAAATTGCCAAAGTAAAAATATTATATTTGGGCTGCACAAATGAAGCTGGTGCACTTACTCTTTAAAGCTCTGTCATCCTTGGTTGGCACAGTTACTGTACATGCATGCAGTGAGGAGAACTTGTCCAAGGGTTGAAGAGGCAGTGAGACTGAATAAGCCAGAGGTGATTTGTGCCCAAGGACTCCTGATTAATCTTCTATTGGTGCTAGTAGCAGCGCCACAGCGTTATCACAGGGGGAGGCAGGACTGTGTGGATCGTGGGGGTCAAAAGGAATCAGATGACCTTCTACCACAGAAAGTTTCAGTTTTTAGTGCTAAAATTTCTGGCTGGATCTCTGGAGGCAGTCAAGGGGTTTAAAGCAGAACAGGAATCCAGTGAGGGAATAAAAACAACTTCACAATTAGATGTCTCAATTACCATTTATGAAGACAAATAAATAAAAGAACATATTATGTAGGAGCCCCAGTTGTCTCTATTATAATCACAATTTTTTAATCCAATACACTGTCAGAAACACACAAAAACCCTCCATTGATTTTAAAATTATCATTGTTTAATACTTACTTTGACCTGCAGAGGCCAGTAATTCTTTAGGTACACAAAGCACTGTGAGTCACTGATGTATTGGTTGTAGTTTCCAGTTCAACAAGAGCAGTGATGTAAATCTTCAGTTATAGTATAGATATAATTTTAATAATATAGAAATACCATTTAGTTCTCTAGTAAATATTACAAGGCAGTGTAACCAAATGTCAAAAAATAATGCAAGAATATTATTTGGTGTAGAAACACTCTGCTGTTGATTGATCATTTCACTCATTATCTCTTGTAGTATGCAAAAACATCAAAATGGATGTGAACAAGATTAAAAGCAACATTATATGCTGTTTTTTGCATTCCATTGCATCCCACTCACGCCTTCTCCCCTCCTTCTTTCCTACTTGCGCTAGTAGGAGGGAAGAAACTTGCAAAATGCACGTGGACACAACCCACTTAGCTTGAGTCCCATATGTGGAAGAACATATCAGGTCATAAATTGTTACATTGATTATTTTTTAACTTCTCCTCTAGCCATGTGAAATTATACATACTGGAAGACAAGGCAAGGCACGTGTATTTGTATGAGCCATTTTTACAAACAGTTTGTCTCAAATGGTTTAAACAACATCATAACATCCTCTGCCCTAGTGCCCTGAGAACCTCACAGTGACTGAGGAAAAACACCCAAGAAAAAACAGGAGAAACCTCAGGGTGAGAGACAGAGGAGGGATCCCTCACCACGGGCAGGCAAGGCAAGGCAATTTTATTTGTATAGCCCATTTTTACAAACAGTTTGTCTCAAAGGGCTTTACACAGCATCATAACAACATCCTCTGTCCTTAGACCCTCACATCCACTGAGGAAAAACTCCCAAGAAAAAAGAGGAGAAAGCTCAGGGTGAGAGACAGAGGAGGGATCCCTCACACAGGACGGACAGACATACTGTAGATGTATATAGACAAGAAAACAATTCGGAATTTTGAAGTCCGATATGAAGAAGGGTCTTGATGTTACTGATGATGCACGATTTGTTGGTTGGAAAGTGGGGTATATCATTTTCTTGTGACTCCAGAAGCAGCATGTTTTGTTTTGTAATATAATTTGTGATTATTTTGAATCGTATGTACGATGTCAGTTAGATAAAAAAAAAAAAAAAAAAAAAGTAAGTAGCTTCCCCAACTGTGTAAATGACATTCAAGGAGCTGGGGAATGAAGGATATTTTACTGTGACTGATTGCTGCTGCTACAGTGGGAGCCATGTGTATGTTTTCTTCCTACTGCAGCTCCACTCAGACATGGACCATGGAGACAATGCGGTGAAGTACACTCTGTCAGGAGAGGGAGCTGGGTCTGTCTTCACCATAGATCAAATTACTGGAGATATACATGCAGTGGTGCGGCTTGACAGGTCAGTGCTTATCAGTAATAATAATAGCATAATACTGTCAGGTGCAGTGTAATAATTCACCATCTCAAGGGGTGAGTATTTTTAGGATGTTAATACCTATATCTTTTCTTATGTAGCTCATACATGGTTCTTTAAAGAAAAGAATAGATTCAGAACTGAAATAGGGGCTGGTTTGTCTTAGCCAGCTGTTTAGTTCATGGTAAACTTTCATCACTTGGACTTAAAGAAATTTCATTATTGCTTGTCCCAACAATTGATTATTAGTTGTGTCAGCACCAAGATCAAAAAGTGGGTAATAATATGCTGCTAGAGGAGGAGGCTGTGCCTCTCAGCAGCATACAGTATGTCCATCTCCAAATGCTGTAGCCTACATATTGTAATCCCAAGTATATAAACACACACAGATATGTTTCTTGCACTACCTCACTGTTTATTTGCATGAGTACTCTATACCCATTAACCACTTTTAATCCACCGGCAACTTTATTTAACTATATATGTATTGTGTAGTAGTTGTATTATTACTCAGGTTTTGTTATCCTTGTTCTGCATATCTTTTTAGTTGTAAGTAGAAGACAAATTACATGTCAAATTCCTCGTTTGTGTTCACATACCTGGCAAATAAACCTGAATCTGATTATATGATGCCCATGTTCCACAGGCCATTAGCGTTTCATATAGCAGATGGTCTGCCAGTGGTTGACCACGGTCAAGCAGAATTGTGGAAACAAAAAGATATATGCAGAAATATAAATAAATGAAATAGCACTTTTCATTACCAAAAATAATTTATTTTGCAGTCCTAATAATTTTATAATTTATTTAGAATTTAAGAAAAGACAAAAGGAAAACTTGTGGTGGAATTTTGAGGTGGACTTATTTTAGTTTTGACAACTTTTTGTGTTTATCTGGGGCATTTAGGCTATTTTCACTGATTTCTCTAAAACATATCTTTGGTTTTTAATTGAATATGTTGTTCTTGTTGTTAAATGCATTTCATGTGTATGTGTAAATTTAGCTGAATTTGATTTGAATTTTTCAGAGAGGAAAAGTCAGACTACACACTGAAGGCCCAAGCTATTGACATCCACACAGGCCTACCTTTGGAGCCAGAGTCTGAGTTCATCATCAAGGTGCAGGACATAAATGACAATGAGCCACGATTCCCAGATGGGCCGTACAGTGGCAGTGTCCCTGAGATGTCCCCATCAGGTAAGATCAGAGGTTGAGGAGACAGGAGAACAGAACTCAAGCTGAGCTTGAACAAAGTCATCTTCATTATACCATTCTACATAGAATTCATATTAAATGACTCACTTCAATTTCTCAAAAGACTGTTTAAAATATCAAGTACCAAGCTTGGGTGTTTGGGCAGGACAGAGAGCCCTATGGCACATAGAAATTCTGCATATTAAAGGTAGAAAATAATAAAGCTATTTTCTTTTTTATGTACATTCAGGCATGGCAGTACAGTAAATGTCATTGTACTTCTTCTGCAATTATACTAAAGTTTATTCTTTACTCTGGCCGTTCACACTTGCCAGGAGAATGTTCTTTAACATATTGTTAGGTATGGAATAACCTGTGAAACCAATTACTGATGGTTAATTCTCAGGTGTTTGCAGCTGGGAGAAACACCCACCCATCTGTTGTCCCACCTCCCACCTTGTCCACCGGCAACCAAAATGAAAAAATGCATTGGCTGTTTGGGAAATGTGTGACAATGATATATTGTAATGCTAACAATCACCAGCATTAACCATTTAATTTGAGCCAATCTCATAGATAATTGGTTTTGGTATGGAAACAAAAAAGGCATCTGTATTTTTGCTTTATTGTTCTGGTATGAATTCAAACATATTCCTAACAGATGTGTGTGTGTGTGTGTGTGTGTGTGTGTGTGTGTGTGTGTGTGTGTGTGTGTGTGTGTGTGTGTGTGTGTGTGTGTGTGTGTGTGTGTGTGTGTGTGTGTGTGTGTGTGTGTGTGTGCAGGGACCTATGTGACACAGGTGACTGCCATAGATGCAGATGACCCCACATATGGCAACAGTGCACACGTCGTCTACAGCATCCTTCATGGACAGCCCTATTTCTCTGTGGACCCAAAGACAGGTAAGAGGATAGCAACATGTGATATGTTAAAACGTATCCTTTACAACATCCATAATTCCAATACTCATACAATTCTGAAACAGGTGACTTGCACACACCTGTCAGTTGTCTTCACTTTCCTTGAAAGCATAAAATTCTATAAGTTATTATGACAGAGCAAGTAGTTCTGAGAGTGGGTGTCTCCTCAGTGCTGCAACTGAATGCTTAATAAATTGTGAGTGACATAAATCTTTTCTGTCTTTTAACACACATTTGAACTGAGTCATTACTCTGAACAGGGAGTGTCAAATTTACACACTTTGACCAAAAAATTGTAGTTGGGACCTGTGCAAACAACTGAACCTTAAAATATACAGACATACGTATATAAATATTTCATCCCTACAGAGTAGAAAGCTAAGGATTGAACACACAGAGAACAGAACAGCTGGACAGCTGACTTTATCATTTTAACACCATCCTCCTGCAGGAGTTATCAGGACAGCTCTGGCCAACATGGATCGAGAGGTGAAAGAGGAGTACCAGGTTCTTCTCCAGGCTAAGGACATGGGAGGTCAGCTTGGAGGGCTTGCCTCCACCACCACCATCAATATTACCCTCAGTGATGTGAACGACAACCCACCCCACTTTGCTAAGAGTAAGAACGTCTGAACAGTGGTGTTTTATATGGGTCTATGATTGGTTTGTCTGTTGAGATGAATGAATAAAATCAGTCTGCATGATTGATTTCTAAATTGTATGTTGCTTCTGTCATTCTCTCAGGTATTTTCCATCTGCACGTACCAGAATCTGCATCAGTAGGCTCCACAGTAGGCCATATTCAGGCCCACGATATGGATGCTGGCAGCAATGCTGAGGTGGATTATGTCATTGTTCCAGGCCATGAGGGAAACATGTTTGACCTCATCTCCATCTCTAATGGCCGAAGTCAAGAGGGAGTCATTGTCTTGAAAAAGGTACACACTCATTGTCCGCAGCACACACTCAATACAGGGGCGGTAAGCTATAATAAGTGAAAGCTTGTCATGCTCATACTATTTTAAATCACAGCCTTCAATAGATTGGAATATCATACTCTTATATTAATCATATCAGGTGTCAGGCCTGGTTTATAAGGTGACGACTGTGGGTACTGGTGGTAAAAGTGTGTTTTCATAGATCTGTGGAGGCAACAAGGCAATAAGATTGTTGTCACCTTGAAATATTAAAGCTTTAGGACTTCCGGTTGAGCACACGCGGGGATATGCGGCTGTGTTAATACTCTCCGATACACCCCCCCTAAAAAAAATCGTTATTTTTGATATCTGCTTGAAGCTTTCCCATGAGAAACAAGTAGAAGACGGTGGAATGAACTTGCGCTCTGGTGCAATCACGGAGGTGGCGAAAACTAAAAAGAGAAAGGACAAACGCAAACAACAGCAAACAATCAGAATGGCGAACGCGGAGGAGGACGCCAGGAAAAGTTTGGAAAGACTGGTGCTGAGCATAAAAGACGATATTGCTGCACAAATCAAGGACTTCAGATCGGATTTTCATAAACGATCAGATGAAACGAGAAAAGAGCTCCAGAATTTAAGAACAGAGGTGAGAGAAATGCAAACAGCACTTAACGGCGCAAATGAAAATATCCTGGCTGTTGAACAAAGAGTGAATAAGGTGGAGGAGAACGAGATGGTCAACGCCAGAGCATTAACACACCTGCTGCAGCAAGAAAAGCATCTGGTGGAAAAAATGGAATATTTGGAAAACAAATCTAGACAGAACAACATCAGGATCCACCAGGTGAAAGAAGGAGCAGAGGGAGGCGACATTGTTAAGTTTTTAAAGACACTGATATCGGAGAAGCTGGAGATACCAGCAGCACAACTTGACATTGTCGCCGCGCACCGATCGTTTCAGAGGAAACCGGCACATAGTGGAGCGGCTCCACGCTCAATCATAGCAAGATTTCTGACATGGGATACACGTCAAAGAGTCCTTTGTGCGGCGTGGACCAAGAAAGTAATAAGATACGAGGACAGCCGGATTTTCTTCGACCAGGACTACTCCTCCAAAATACAAAAAGAGAGAAGCCTATATGCCCCAATAAGGAAAGAGCTACGAGAGAAAGGGGTGAAATCGCATATTATCTACCCATCGAAGTTAAAGGTCTTTGGCAGCGAGGGATCGCAGACGTACAACACGGCGAGGGAGGCAGCGGCAGCCCTTCGCGCACGGGGCACGGTCAGCGGAGTTCAGCACCCACAAGGAGACCAGGGAGCCAGGCTACAAGCCGAAGACACACCAGTTGCAGCATCATTTGAGGAGCATGGGAGGCAGAGAGAAGAATATAAGACTGCTGAGGATCTGCTGAAGGAGATGAGAGGAAACCTATTTGAGCCCTAAAGGTACTGTGATAGAACTTGCCCGACACAAACAAATGCATATGGACTGAGACGCACACACACACACACGCACGCACGTACGCACGCACGCACGCACACACGCACACACACACACACACACACACACACACAATTTGCACAAAGATGAAGAAAGGACAAGGACACAAACTCATTCTCTTTTTTTTTGCATGTTTTTTTTTCTCTCTCACTGGGGTATTCACAGTGACATATATAATGCAGCTTGTGTTTGGTAAGCTGCTGTTGCTTTTTCAATTGGGGCAGTTCTTAGTAGAGGCCCCAGATTCCTATTTTTTTTTAGGGAATCATCAATCTACAGGCAGGGACTGCTACCTTTGGAAGTCAGGGTTTTTTTTATTTTTGTAAATGGGATTTATGTATGTTGTTCACTTTTTATGGTTAATCACAATGAGTTGAAAAGTAGTAGGACCAAGGACTTATTAACTAACAAAGAAGATGTAAAAAATATTAATCAATTGTACCTGTCAAACCCCTCTTCTAATAAATGAAAGCTTTAAATATAATTTCATATAATGTGAATGGTATCAATAACCCAATTAAGCGTAAGAAACTACTAGTAAAGCTTAAAAAAGAAAAGGGAGATATAATTTTTTTACAAGAGACACATCTCGTGCCATCAGAACATGAAAAGCTTAAGAAACTTACAAATGCCCAGGCATACTCTTCATATAAATCCTGCAGAAGAGGGGTTGCGGTTTTAATAATGCCTCAAACAGGTTTCACACTGAAGAAATTAATTGCTGATAAAGAAGGCAGATATGTAATGGTTGTGGGAATGATTGAACATGTATTGGTTTCATTTATGAATGTTTACAATCCTCCTGAAGAAGGTCCAGATTTAATTAAAAAGGTTGTTGAAATGATTGTATTGGAAAGTCAAGGAGTCACTATTGCCGCTGGTGACTTTAACCTCATAATGGACCCAAGTAAGGATACACAAAGTGTTCGACTACATAGTTCAAACCAAGCAGCCAAAATAATGAGAGGAGCTGTGAAAGAAATAGGGCTGACAGATGTATGGAGAGCCCTTCATCTGAAAGAGAGAGACTACACCTTCTTTTCAAAATCTTTCTGTAAATATTCAAGGCTAGATTATTTTTTCATGTTTAAGAACCACATATCAATGGTTGCAGAATGCCACATAAAGGAAATTACATTGTCTGATCATGCTTTGATATCTTTAAAATTAAACTTTGACTTACAGAAAGGTCAGAAGACATGGAGGTTAAACAACTCCCTGCTACAGATAGATAATTTCAAGACTAAAATAAAATTAGCCCTCAAAAATGATTTAGAGATTAATGATACAGGAGAAGTAGACCCACTTATATTGTGGGAGGGAATGAAAGTTGTTTTGAGAGGGGAAATTATATCATTTGCTTTATACAAGAAGAAAGAAAGGGAGAAAAGAACAAAGGAATTAGAACAATTAATTAAGGCATTAGAATCTAAGCATAAGGAGACAGGTTGTAGTTCTGATCTGCAATCTTTAAATAAACATAGAAATGAATTGGATAGATTATTAACTATGGAAGCAGAGAAAGCTCTGGTTTTTACAAAACAGAAATATTTTGACAGCGTGGCAAAAGCAATGAAAAATTTGGCCTATAAATTAAAAAAACAACAGGAAAAATCAAATATAGTAGCAATCAAAAATCAAACTAGGGACGTAATGGTTAAAGGCAAGAGGGATATTGCACATGAATTTTCTAAATATTATGAACAATTGTATAGTTCAGACAATAATTTGACTCAGCAAAACGGAGTTAAGGAATATCTATCTGGAATAAACTTACCGCAAGTAACAGTTGAACAAAATGCAAACTTGACATCAGCAGTTACCCCAGAGGAGATCATGGTGGTGATAAAAAAGTTAAAGAACGGCAAATGCCCAGGAAGCGATGGTTTTACAGGGGAATTTTATAAAGAATTTAGCAAAGAGTTACTGTTGGTTTTGGAAAGAGCCTTCAATTGGGCACTAAACCATGGTCAGTGGGCAAATACATGGCGTAACTCAATAGTTACAGTCATACATAAAGAAGGGAAAGACCCTACAAGTTGTGAATCCTATAGACCCATAACTTTATTAAATGTGGACCAGAAGCTGCTAAGCAGCATTATAGCAAATAGATTATCAAAGATCATCCCATTTATTATAGACCCTGACCAAACTGGTTTTATTCCAGATAGATATTTATCAGATAACGTAAGACGAACATTGAATATAATAGATTTCTCAAAGAAAATGAACACTCAAACGCTGATTCTTACCCTGGATGCCGAAAAGGCCTTTGACAGGGTGTCATGGCCTTTTATATTTGAAACTTGTAGCAAATTTGGTTTTCATGACACCTTTATCAAATGGCTCCATGCTATGTATAGTAGTTCAAAAGCACAGATCAGAGTAAATGGGACTCTCTCGGATAGTTTTGAATTACAACGGGGAACAAGACAGGGAGATCCCCTATCCCCTCTGATCTTTGCAATCTGTATTGAACCCCTGGCAGCATGTATTAGAGCAACTAACGAAATCGAGGGGGTGAAAGTAGCATAGAAATCTCATAAATTGGCTTTATATGTGGACGACGTGGTCTTATATCTTAAAAATCTAGAAAAATCACTACCAGCTCTTATGCAGGTTATTGATAATTATAGTAATGTGTCAGGATATAAACTAAATATACAGAAGTGTGAAGCAATGGTTCTAGGAGCCCCAGTAAGTAGAGAGGTGAAGAGTAACTACCCATGGCAGTGGGACAGGGATAGAATAAAGTACCTAGGAACTGTGCTACCAGAGAATAACAAATTATTGTATCAGTTGAATTACAAAGACTTGGAAGCACATGTTAGACAGGATATGCATAGGTGGAAATTAGCCATATGGTCTTTGGGTAGAAGAATAGATGCAATCAGAATGAATGTACTCCCTCGTTTCTTATTTTTATTTCAAACAATACCACTATATATATGTGTGAACACTTTCAAAATCTGGGATACAATGATTGGTACATTTATATGGGATGATAAGAAACCTAGAGTTAAGATGAAGACTTTGAAAATGCCCAAAGAGAGGGGGGGACTTGCCCTCCCAAACTTGAAGCATTATTATATGACAGCACAAATGAAGCACATACGTACCTGGTTAAATGACAACTCAGAGGCAAAGTGGAGATCAATAGAGATGTTTATGTGTCATGGTTCAATAAAAACGATTCCTTTCTGTACAGAATACCAACGAAAAGTACCAGTAAAAGATAATATATCACTTAGAAACACTCTAGAAATTTGGGCTAGAATTAAAAATGTTGTTGAAGTAAAGAAAGACTTACTGGCTCTGAGAGAGATAAAAGAAGACCCTGAATTCATGCCTAACAAAACGGATGATGCCTTCGACATCTGGGCACAAAAGGGACTGACCATTTTTGGGCAGTGTTTAAATGAGAGGGGAATAATACAATTTGAATCTTTAAAGCAGAAGTAAGTGGTCGGGTCGTTTTCGCTAATACTGCGTTCCAGTCAGGCTTTTGAAATCGTAAATTACAGCTTCAAGTCACAACTTACGACTTTATAGCGTTTCAGGCAACCCACTCGTGTTTTTCCGACCTGTTTTACCGGTGAAAGTCACTATAACGGCCACTCGTAACTTCCAACCGGTGAACTCGTACCAGATCGACCTGGTACCACTTCACGATCGGAAAAATACGAGTTTCCTTGAACGCACCATAACAGTCCTCGTCCCTACGTCACCACATTCACGGCGTCCCTTGGCTGCACACACAGCCCTGCATGCCGTTCTCTCTCCTCATTGGATAAAAACTGTAGGATACGATAAATGTTTTCTCTTCGGCTCAGAGCAGAGCAGAGTGACTGAGAGACCCGTGATTCAGACCAAACACTCTATGTAAGTGATTGCTGTCGGAAGATATAACTATTTAAGACTTATATTAACACAAATATATCACTTAGTTCTGCTTTAAGTAAAGCGTATCGTTTGCCGCATTCCCACTTCTTCCGATATTTACAAATAAGAAGTTATATCCAAAATAGTGAAATAAAAAATAAGACCAGTAGAGACTTACATCCACTGGTACAATTTTTTATAAAGAATTATGATAAAATTAAAGTTCCACATCAAATCTCGGCTGTATATACTATTTTGGAAAATAACTGTAAATATATAAAGGCAAAACTGAAATGGGAAGAAGAATTGAATATAGACCTATCAGAGGAGAGTTGGAAGGAAATGAATCAGAATGTTCATACAACAACTGTATCGCCGTATTGGAGGGAATATGCATGGAAAATACAATCACGATACTTCATAACACCAGTGCAGCAAGCTAAATATAATAATAAAATATCAGCAAGCTGCTGGAGGGAATGTGGCGAACCATACGCTAATGTTCAACATATATTCTGGTCATGTCCAATTTTGCAAATATTCTGGGAAAAGGTACAGAAAGAAATCAGTCATATTTTAAGATGTGCTGTACAACTAAATATGGATTATATGCTATTGGGAAGGACCATAGACACACCCCATGAGGAAAATGATGACTATTTGCTCAGGGTGCTGCGTATAACTGCTCTAAAACAAATCACCAGAAACTGGCTTCAGAAAACCCAGCCAACAATAGAAAAATGGAGGGACACCATTCAACAGGTACATCAAATGGAGTATGTAACATATAAAATGAGGGGTAACCTCAGACTTTATGAGATAAGATGGGCCAAGTGGTCAACCTACTACAATTGATTTAATCATCATAATGTTGTTGTTGTAACTGTGATTATCCTGCTTGTTGTGATTTTTTTTATTTTTTTATTATTATCTTTTTTTAAATGTTTATTTATTATTTATTTTCTGAGTGTTTGTCTATGTGATTGTTGATGTTATATGTTTTTCTTTTTTTTTTTTCCATGTGTATGATGTTGTGACTGTTATGTTGTCTATGTTACGTGACCTTTTTTCATGTGTACATGTAAATATACAAACACGTGGTGACTTTAAAAAAAAAGTAAAAAAAAAAAAAAGATTGTTGTCACCTTGGTGAGGGGTAGAGGTGTGCAACACTTTGCCTGCAACATAACATCACTTTCTTCTTGTTCTAACCCATTGTTACACCTCTGCACCAGCGAAAGCCAGTGTCAGAGCCATTACATTTTGGGGTTATTCATCACAAAACCTCACAAAACATCCTGAATTCCTTAATGTAAAAATGAGTTTTTCTTGCAGCATTGTGACTGGTCATTAATTTGTGGCTCTAACTTTAACAGGCCTGCAGTCGAAATACATGTGCAGTAGGTTAATTGGCGACTCTTAATTGCCCATACGTGTGCATATGTGGTTCGTCTCTATACAGTTAGTACGTGTGTTGGCCCTATGATAGACTGGCTATCTGCCCAGGGTATACCCCGCCCTCAGCCTCTGTCCCCTGAGATCAGCTTCAACCCCCCTGCAACCCTGCATGGACAAGACATATAGACAATGGATGAATGGATTCTAATTGGTTTATTGTAGCCGTATTCTGGCTGGTCCTGGTCAGTCATGTGCTTTTACACATATTCTGGTTGGTTAGTGAGTTATTTGCTGTATTCTAGTTGGTTGATTTGTACCTGTTTTGATTTGAAGTAGATTTAGGTAGGTCACTGTCATCATACAACATGTTGTCTGAATTCCTAATTCAACAATTATGACAGAGGGTAATGCATTAGAAAGCTGTATGTCTTTACTCTAGGTCAATCCCAATTTTGAAACACTGACACATGACATATACTGTAGGTTTCAATGAAAAGTGTCATGTTTTTCATTTGTAAACACTAGTGCTGGGCATAGATTAATTTTTTTAATCTAGATTAATCTCACTGCAATCTTGGAGTTAATCTAGATTAATCTAGATTAAAATGGCTCATTTGAATTCTGATGAAGGCATTCAAGTGATGCACGATATGAAAAATTTCTACCAATAACCCATAATTTCCTGGTTCTCATTGCCGGTACCGATAAATTCATATTTGTATATATAACATAATAGGCTCTAACCCAGGGGTTTTCAAAGTGTGAGAGAGTGAGCCCCCCTTATTGAAAAATAAACAGCTGTGCGCCCCCCCCCCCCCTCCAAAAAAAAGAGAAGAGAATTAAACATAGCCTATTTGTTAACAATTACTATGACCAAAACAATATTTGATTCATTAAACATAAATTGGTCTTTCCTGTAGGATTTGTTTGATTTACAAGCTTGTTTCTCAGCATATATTAATTATTATGACAACATAGCACTGACGAATAAACCTAAACATTGATACAGAACTCTGTAACACACTCATCACACAAGCAGCTTCATGATCTCCCTGTGTGATCATCTGGGAAGCAGACAGTCTGAGGTTGAAGTTTATATCAATGCACAGGTGACACTGTGACAGGTCTCTGTACGTCTTGACCACATGTCAGCTGTTCATCTGGGAAGCAGACAGTCTGAGACGTGCATCTTTTTTTTTTTTTTTATAGGAGCGGTATATTGCGGCTTTATGCGGGAGGACACGCAGTGCTACAGCTGATCCAATGTATTTATCTGAGCTTGGTCACCGCGAGAGGCACCGGGTCGCTTTGAGCTGCGTTCATATGAAGTTATCAACCTGATCTCACAGAAATGCGTGAAATGACCACGAACACCTAGTACCAGATTCCGTGCTCCTTTCACGTAATGTGTTATATTACGTGAAAGAAGCACGGAAACAGTCTCCACTGAAAGCCAATGAGTCCAAATTCCGTGAGATGGCCACGCAAACCGTGTCGTGGTGGATGCACGCATTTTCAGCTTCAAAGACAACACCCCCAGTGCGTCAACAGCCTGACGAACGGTCACTGTCCCTCCTCGTCACATGCTTAGGTGCCCGTTTTTTTGTTTTGTTTTTTTTTTACTTTTCCTTAAAGCTTTATTGAACCTGATGCTGCTGTGTCTGACGTAGTTTACAGCAAGGACGTCCTTTCGGTTATCTATTTATTTATTTATTTAGTGATCATGGTGTTTGGTGCAGAATAATCAATCAATAAATAAATAAATTAGGTCGGAAGCTACGTCACACTGTAAAATGTAATTGTATATCTCACTTAAAAAGAAAAGTGACCTTAACTCATTTCAGCTTACTCTGTTGACTATCCTCACTTTTACTTAGTAAAGACAACTTTCTACTGAGGCAAGTAATCAAACTCATCAGCTGCAAGTAACCTGTACTTAGAGGTTTGAGTGAGCAAGACCCATCTGCATCACCAGCAGGAACTCGGCAGCATTCGGCAGCGCTCGTCGAACGCACATGCGCAGTCGCCCACTGACGAGTGACGACGTGCTTTGAATGAAGCTCCCGGTAAACCGTCAACAACAAGGCGGCTGCTGCAGCAGCTAGAGACACGGTAAGTTTCACTGGTTTTGTATATGTAGCAAACTTGTAGTCATTATTATCTCATTATATAATTTATCTGTTTGTTCAGTTTTTTTCATTTTTGTTGTTGCTGCCAGTCGGTCCTTTGCAGTCATGTGAAAGCTAAAGCTAACTAGCTCTTCATGTAACGTTACTCGGATAGTGTAACGTTAACATTTAGGGATTTACTGGGGTTTCAGCAAACACAGCGTGCATATTAACGGTTGAAAAAGCCCCCCGCGGCCGTTCCCCGTCGGTCGGACGGTGAGACGGTGAAGTTGGGGGGGAGGGGGGGTAGCAGTTAGCGCGATTTAGCACGTTTGTTTATGACCTGTCCATGTGCCTGTGTTTGTGTGCGTGTGCGTGTGCGAAAGAGAGAGCCACAGACACAGAGCTGGTTGATAAGTTTTGTTATATCATGTACAGCTCTAATATTGTGCTATGAGTTAGTTACAGTTTAACTGATTGATATTGTTGTTTCTTTTGCAGGTTTTTATTTCTTTAGACAGAATGCCTTGGACATGTAAGTACTGCTTGTTTTCTTCTGAAAAGAGGGCTAAGCTATTATTCAAGACTGGCTTCCCTTCCCTGTCAGAAGCGGCTGAAGCCTGACATTGCCAGCACACCTGATTCAGATCCAGGCATGTCACAAGATGTACATGAAGTTGAAGATTTTTCTAGTGATCCTACAAAGCAAGACAAAACTGAGGCAGAAGCTCAAATCAAAAATTTGTATCATTTATAGCATCAACTTGAGCATAATTTAGCCTCACTCCATGCCATTCAGCAAATTCTCAATGAACATGGTGTCACGTGACGATTCAGTCATGAGAAAGATTCCCTCCAAACATGTTTTAAGATGTATAATAAATCTCTACTTTGAATAATAATTTGTCTGTTTTTTCCCTCAAAAAACAGACACGATTTTCAAGAGCAAGGGGGGAAGTGTTGGCCAGAAACTTAAGTATCTGTAACAAGTCACACCAGAGGTAAGTTTCTCAGATACAAAGTAACACATTTTTTATCATGTGGGGAACAAAATACTCAACCCCATTGTGTGTGCAGAGCTATTAATTGATTGTCCTTTAAGTGATGTATGTTCTACATTTGTCAGTACAGATATTGCTGTGAAGTGAACGGCAGTCCTCTGTGGCCTTCCTGTGATCCTTGGAGATGAGAACAGACTTCTTCAAGACATGCTTTGTAAGTTGTCTTTATCACTATTTTTTCACTGCCGTGGAAATTCAAGGTGACATCTGATATGTAATTTTGGTGTTATTGCTGCTATTGTTGTTAGGACTGCGAAGACCCAGACATGTCTCCCCCCCCCCCCCCCCCTTTGGGATCCTGACCATCGTTCCTGAGGACAGACAGGCTTCCCCTGACTCACTGCGCTTCAGTCTTCAGGTACTGCAATCATTTTGGAAGGAAGAATTGTCATGGATGACCTTGGAAATCTTCCACATGCCAACAACTGAAGTACACTTTTGACCTCATCCAAAAGGTGCTTGGACACTTGGACATAAATCCCTAAAACCAAAAATGCAATCACTCAAAAATCTTCTGATGCAATGACTGAATGTGTTCACAATGTGAATGTGACGTGACATTATGGGTCACATTGAATCCTTTACCCTTATTGGAAAAGTTATATTTTTTTCTTGTTAGATCCTTTTTTGTGGGAGGGAGCCCCATCGCCCTTTCAGACTACTAAATTGTTTTACTAAATCGTGTATGTTCATGAGAAGAAACTACTTTCCTTTTAGCTTTTCTTTTTCCTTTTGTGTTAATGCTGACATGATTGTGGTGATACTGATTACCAGCATTAGCTTCTTTAGCCAGTTATCTCAGACTTAATATACTATGTTGAAAGATATATCTATTGATAGTGCAGTTCTAAACTCATCCACTAAGAATTTAAATCAAAAAAGCTCTGAGCAGGTTTCAGTGGGAGTTGTCTTAAACATCATGATTACAGTTGTGCATTCAGTTGAAATAGTGATCTTATTTTACATACAAAATATGTAATATTAAAAAAAAGTTTAGTAAGTGTGTACCTGAGCCTGGACCCTATTTTTTACATGTATTTGTGTTCAGAACAAAAAAAGTTTGATTATTAAACTTTGATTTCCATTCAAACTGTTGTCTGTTGTCTCTTAGTTTCAATAGCTTATCACTTTTAGTTCAGCTTACTTGAACATATCAAGGCAATCGGTTTCCTGATATTTTTCTAGTAATGTGAACTTGTAAAACTTGTAAGGGTAACTTATTTTCACGAGTACTGTTTAATTAACATAACTCACAAGTTTAAGTAGTCATAATTGGCATTTTATAGTCAACCTAACTAATGATTTTGAGTTAACTTCACTCAAGTTTACTGCCATTATCTGAGTTGTATAAACACAGTTATTTTCAGCTATATCACCTTAAAATTAATTAGCTACTTTACTTGGAAATTTTGAGGCAATCGGTTTCCTCACTTTTTTTAAGTAAAGTGAACTTATTACAATTTACAGTGCAGACCGGGGGGGGGGGGGTGGATTCTACAGGTGAAGACCACTTCCGCGTTCAAAAAGCTGCTCTGTTTAATCAATATTCTGAAGAAAGATCTGATTATTAGCCATAACGCTGTAACCATCCAAGGAAGACTGTGTAACAATATTATGTGCTTCTGCTGAGTCCAAAAGCCCTGTGTAATATCAACTTTATTTTAAGAAAACACGTTTTGTTTCCAATGTCATATCACGGAGAAGCACTACATTACCCATAATCCTCATATTTATCAGCGACGTGTCTGATTGGTTGAGCTTGCTGTTACCAGCAAATGAAAAAATAAAACAAATTGAGCTTATATTATTTTCTTAGTAACTAAAAGGTCTTAACATCTTTTTTGTTTTCAACATTGAATAAAAAAACGGTGCTATATTGTTAAAATTCAACAATAAAGTGCATACAAGTTGGCTTGACTTCTTTCTTTTTTTCTTTTTTTTCATAATTTTCACCAGCATCTTTCTGGTCCACATCACATCACATTTAATGTAATTTAATTCAATGAGTGACATTTTATTTTTTATCTGAAAAACATTATTATGAATTCAAGGGTCAGAGGTAACTGATTAGTGTTAAATTTAACCTTTTTGACCCTGTTTCCTTGAATAAATCACTAAGACTTTGATGCGGGAAGCTGAGATTTTGATTTGATTTTGTTCAGAGCACTAGGGACAAAGTTTCTGTAGAATTTCAGACCTGTCGGACATCCAGAAGGGTCACAGCTGACCGTCCAGGCTCGTTTCTCGGCCTTCAAAGCCTAGATTTAGAAGCCTTTTGTCTAATAACGTTATACATCCTTGGGGTTATAAGGCTGAAAGTTTCATGTATTTGTCCGGGGGCCTAAGGCCACCCACCATGTGCAATTTCAAACCCGTGCGACCTTCACAAGTGTCAAAGGTCACTGATTTGTGACCTTTTTGACCCCGTTTCCTTGAATAAAACACCAAGACTTTGATGCGGGAAGCTGAGATTTTGATAGGTTGTCCAGAATGTCTAGTAGATTGTGTGTGCAAAGATTCAGAGCTCTGTGACATTCAGAAGGGTCACAAATAGCCAAAAAGCAATGCTGCTTTCTCTGACCTCTTATTAAAGGAGAAATGTTGCAATTCTTTAATAGCTTCCAGATGCTTTGGCCTATCAGGCTGAATTTTTAGCTAAAGGAGCTGGTGTACGATCAGGAAGTAGAGGAGCTGTGCATAAAGCCAATTGGTAAGTGTCAAAGGTCACAGGGGTCAAACATCAAAGTGAATCCAGCCATTCCTGCTTTTTCTCAACAAAAACATACACGCTTTAAGTTATCATCATGAAATATTAATAGGTTGTATATCAGAGAGTCCTCTATCAGAATATTTTGGTCCCGTTGCTCTAGGGGCCCCGGGGGGCCACTTGGCTTTCCCATGCTCCCACAGAGTTGGGCCTCGGGGTGATGGATAAGGGCCTCACCATGAGTCCACAGACCAAGTTTCAAGTGATTTGGTCGGTTTCTATGGAAACAGCGGCCTCAAGGATACAGAGGAATGCGGCTGTTTGAAGCCCCGCCTCTCGAAAAGTAATGGCTCAATCAGGACCGAACACACATCTACGCGTTCGTCTTGGGCCCCCGAACCATATATTACGAAATCAGAACTGTACGACTTTTGGAAATGTGTTTTGTCTGTTTCGGCTTTTCTGACTCAGTGTCTGTCAGACTTATAGCGCCCTTATAGCGCCCTTATAGACCCTCTTAGTCAGAAAAGCCAAAATAGACAAAACACATTTCCAAAAGTCGTACAGTTCTGATTTCGTAATATATGGTTCGGGGGCCCAAGACGAACGCGTAGATGTGTGTTTGGTCCTGATTGAGCCATTACTTTTCGAGAGGCGGGGCTTCAAACAGCCGCATTCCTCTGTATCCTTGAGGCCGCCGTTTCCATAGAAACCGACCAAATCACTTGAAACTTGGCCTGTGGACTCATGGTGAGGCCCTTAACCATCACCCCGAGGCCCAACTCTGTGGGAGCATGGGAAAGCCAAGTGGCCCCCGGGGCCCCTAGAGCAACGGGACCAAAATATTCTGATAGAGGACTCTCTGATATAGAACATATTTATATTTCATGATGATAACTTAAAGCGTGTATGTTTTGTTGAGAAAAAGCAGGAATGGCTGGATTCACTTTGATGTTTGACCCCTGTGACCTTTGACACTTACCAATTGGCTTTATGCACAGCTCCCCTACTTCCTGATCGTACACCAGCTCCTTTAGCTAAAAATTCAGCCTGATAGGCCAAAGCATCTGGAAGCTATTAAAGAATTGCAACATTTCTCCTTTAATAAGAGGTCAGAGAAAGCAGCATTGCTTTTTGGCTATTTGTGACCCTTCTGAATGTCACAGAGCTCTGAATCTTTTGCACACACAATCTACTAGACATTCTGGACCACATTTTAAAATCTCAGCTTCCCGCATCAAAGTCTTGGTGTTTTATTCAAGGAAACGGGGTCAAAAAGGTCACAAATCAGTGACCTTTGACACTTGTGAAGGTTGCACGGGTTTGAAATTGCACATGGTGGGTGGCCTTAGGCCCCCGGACAAATACATGAAACTTTCAGCCTTATAACCCCAAGGATGTATAACGTTATTAGACAAAAGGCTTCTAAATCTAGGCTTTGAAGGCCGAGAAACGAGCCTGGACGGTCAGCTGTGACCCTTCTGGAGGTCCGACCGGTCTGAAATTCTACAGAAACTTTGTCCCTAGTGCTCTGAACAAAATCAAATCAAAATCTCAGCTTCCCGCATCAAAGTCTTAGTGATTTATTCAAGGAAACAGGGTCAAAAAGGTTAAATTTAACACTAATCAGTTACATCTGACCCTTGAATTCATAATAATGTTTTTCAGATAAAAAATAAAATGTCACTCATTGAATTAAAAATTACATTAAATGTGATGTGATGTGGACCAGAAAGATGCTGGTGAAAATTATGAAAAAAAAGAAAAAAAGAAAGAAGTCAAGCCAACTTGTATGCACTTTATTGTTGAATTTTAACAATATAGCACCGTTTTTTTTATTCAATGTTGAAAACAAAAAAGATGTTAAGACCTTTTATTTACTAAGAAAATAATATAAGCTCAATTTGTTTTATTTTTTCATTTGCTGGTAACAGCAAGCTCAACCAATCAGACACGTCGCTGATAAATATGAGGATTATGGGTAATGTAGTGCTTCTCCGTGATATGACATTGGAAACAAAACGTGTTTTCTTAAAATAAAGTTGATATTACACAGGGCTTTTGGACTCAGCAGAAGCACATAATATTGTTACACAGTCTTCCTTGGATGGTTACAGCGTTATGGCTAATAATCAGATCTTTCTTCAGAATATTGATTAAACAGAGCAGCTTTTTGAACGCGGAAGTGGTCTTCACCTGTAGAATCCACCCCCCCCCCCCCCCCCCACCCGGTCTGACGTAGCTTCCGACCTAATTTATTTATTTATTGATTGATTATTCTGCACCAAACACCATGATCACTAAATAAATAAATAAATAGATAACCGAAAGGACGTCCTTGCTGTAAACTACGTCAGACACAGCAGCATCAGGTTCAATAAAGCTTTAAGGAAAAGTAAAAAAAAAAAAAAAAAAAAAAAACGGGCACCTAAGCATGTGACGAGGAGGGACAGTGACCGTTCGTCAGGCTGTTGACGCACTGGGGGTGTTGTCTTTGAAGCTGAAAATGCGTGCATCCACCACGACACGGTTTGCGTGGCCATCTCACGGAAATTGGACTCATTGGCTTTCAGTGGAGACTGTTTCCGTGCTTCTTTCACGTAATTTAACACATTACGTGAAAGGAGCACGGAATCTGGTACTAGGTGTTCGTGGTCATTTCACGCATTTCTGTGAGATCAGGTTGGAAGTTATAGGCTACCTGACACTGTGCAGCACCTGACGCTCTTCTTTTTCCAACATGCGCGGATGTAACGACTCCTACTATGTAGGCTACTGTACATGTGTGATTCGCTCCAAGCGACAGTGGTAAAGCAGCTGTTTTAATTCCCGCTGTGGAGCTGTTAATATGTCACTTTATTACGTTTTAATATTTTTTCAGAGGGAATCTAACCGTGTAGATCCCCACTTTGTGGTTAGTTTATCCAAATAACGCCTGTTTGCTCCGACGTTGTGAGAGCAGCCGACCGGGAGCAGCAGCAGCAGCAGCTCGTCACAGACGCAGCTGCCTCCGGTGACACCGGTCAGCTGACGTGGCGGTCAGCCTGCGTCGCCGTCGGCATCCCTCGGGGAGAAAACGAGCAGAGTAACTTACCCGCAGGTTTTTAGAGGTTTTCCGCCGGTGGTTTAATTCTTTTTAAATATATAAATGTTGGTCTCATTGATGAAACCTAACAACTGTGGAAGCCGCAGTTTGAATGAAAGGTGAAACTTACTGGACAGAAGAGCAGCGCAGCCTCAGGGCTCTGTACAGAAATCACCACGTTACGTCAATAAATTAATGTTTTACAATGAACCGAGCGGTCTACCTGTCATTTAATTGAAATAAAAAATACAGCAGAGGGAAATTCGGTGTGACTCTTGTTTTTTTCGTGCACGTCCACGGTGCACAGCTCCACGACCTGCTTTGTACAAGGTGCATGTTGACCCAGCCCCCAGACAACTTTGAGAATAGATTAACGGCTATAATTTTCTTATCGCGCAATAAGAGTCTCACGTTAACGCAGCACGTTAACGCCGTTAACGGCCCAGCACTAGTAAACACACATCTCTAGCTAAAATGGCTGCAAGAAGTTTTTCTGTGTGTCTTGACAGGGTCAATGGACCTACCAATCTTTGTCCATTTACTCCAACATGGATGGGTTTTGGTGCTATAAGGGAGAAACTCTTCTCCACGATAAACCACCTTCTGAAGCCACAATCACCCTCACTGACTGAAGCTACAGTTGAGCGATGCAACAGCTTTATTGACTTTTTTAGATCTAAAGTCGACAACATCCGCTCTCTGTTGCCCAGTTACACCTCTCCCTCTGCTTCCAACCCCCTGGTGGGGAGTCCTCTACCCCTCCCCTGCTTCTCCGAGGTTCAGCAGAGCCAAATTGAGATGAAACCGACCACCTGCTGCTTAGACCCCTTCCCATCACCACTGCTTAAGTCACACATCTCCATCCTCACCCCAATTATCACTCAGGCTGTTAACCTTTCACTTCAAACTGCTCATGTCCCACCTGCTCTCAAAGCTGCTGTCATCCGTCCCCTCCTGAAGAAACCCTCCCTGGACCCGGACAATCTCGC
Source organism: Trachurus japonicus (assembly GCF_045865225.1). NCBI lineage: Eukaryota > Metazoa > Chordata > Actinopteri > Carangiformes > Carangidae > Trachurus > Trachurus japonicus. The sequence goes on from NC_140923.1 coordinate 28,559,622, forward strand.
AAACTACAGGCCTATTTCAAACCTCCCCTTTCTATCCAAGATACTCGAGAAAACAGTTGCCACACAGCTCCAGGACCACCTCACACATAACAACCTGTTTGAAAAATTTCAGTCAGGCTTTCGTTCAGCCCATAGCACCGAGACAGCTTTGCTCAGGGTGACGAATGACCTTCTGATGGCCGCTGACTCAGGGTCACCATCACTTCTCATCCTTCTGGACTTAACCGCAGCCTTCGACACCGTGGACCACACTATCCTCCTTGAGCGTCTCCATAACATCGTCCAACTGACAGACAACGCACTACATGTCTCGCTCGGAGGATGTGAGTCCAGGAAACTCCGCGTCACCTGTGGTGACCCCCAGGGGTCAGTCCTTGCCCCCATCCTCTTCACCACCTACATGCTTCCCCTCGGTCAAGTCATCAGCAAACACGGACTCTCCTTCCACTGTTATGCTGATGACACACAATTATACATCAAAACCGCCCCTAACCCCTCCACAGCCCTGTCATCCCTCACCTCCTGCCTTGAGGAAATCAAGACATGGATGAATAACAACTCCCTTCAACTAAACAGCAATAAAACGGAAGCACTCCTCATTGGTACCCCACATCAGGTTCACTCCTCACCCATATCTCAACTTACCTTTGACGGACAGATCATTCCTTTCTCCTCCTCAGCAACAAACCTGGGAGTCCGGTTTGACCCCCACCTGACCTTCAACGATCACATAAAACATCTGTGCAAAACTTCATTCTACCATCTCCGCAACATTTCCAAACTCCGCCCCACTCTATCCCTCCCAGCAGCAGAACAACTGGTCCATGCCTTCATTTCCTCAAGGCTGGACTACTGTAACGGGCTCCTCATCGGGATACCTGGCAAAACCATCCAGAGGCTGCAATACATCCAAAACAGCGCTGCCAGGGTCCTGATGAGGGCCCGTAAACACGAACATATCACTCCCATCCTCAAATCGCTGCACTGGCTCCCTGTTTCATCCCGTATCAATTACAAAATCCTGTTACTTACCCATAAATGCATTCATGGACTTGCACCCACATACCTCCAAGAACTCATCACCTTACAGTCCACCACCCGCACCCTCAGATCCACCAATACTCTGCTCCTCCAAGTCCCTAGCACCAGGCTCTCCACCATGGGAGACCGAGCCTTTTGCTCGGCTGCACCACGCCTCTGGAACAGCCTCCCAACCCAGCTGAGGGCTGCTCAGAGCTTAGACTCTTTTAAAACAGGCCTGAAAACCTTTTTATTTAGAAAGGCCTTTAAATGTTAACCACATAGTGATTTTAACCCTGCTTTGTTGTTTTTATTGAGCATGTTTTTATTTCCTTCACCCTGTTTTTAACATTTTTAACTCTTCCTTCTACCCTGTTTTTAACTCTACTTTCCCTACCTTGTTTTAACAATTGTAGCACTTTGAGATCGTGCCGATGAAAAGTGCATTACAAATTAAATTTATTATTATTATTATTATTAAGGCCATTTGCCACGCCATTTTTAGCAGTCATGTTTATGAAGTCAACAGATTAAAATTTTAGGAGGAGTTAATTGAGGTATGAGGTCCCAATTTCACAAAAGTGACACCAAAAGGGCACATATGGCTGCCAGAGCTTTTCTGTGCATCTACCGATTCTCATACACCTACTACAAGCCCCTTATGGATGGATCTTAGAATAGTCCAGGGGCACTATTGAAGTTGAATTTTGCCTCGACCGTGTGTAAAATACCCCAAAGTTTCCACCAGACCTGATGTTTGTGCAAAGTTTCTTAGTTTACAAGCATGTTTAGGCTGTCAAAAAAATGTTCAAACTGTTATTTAACCTTAAAGGGATAGTTCAGCTTTTTTGAAGTGGGGTTGTATGAGGTACAAATGGCCACTATAATATCTGCGAAAGTCAGAAGTCTCTGTTCCCCTTTATATCAGACCAAGTACATGTCTCATTCTCTTAAATCTCTGAAATAACTTACCTCGCACATCTGGAGTGATCTGGAGCATTTTGACAGTTTTCTGCTGCATATCTGCCTTCTGTCATTGTGTTCATGATTGATTGTCATCCACTATCTTTGAGAGTGGCATCCCCTTACATGCATGTTTTCTGCAGTCAAATTAAGGAGGAAATGTCATCCCTCCCAAATTTCACATTTGATGAAACTCAAATACTTCCTTCACACGTCTGACATCTACTCACAGCGCCACCTAGTGAACAAAACATTGTTCTTGACTAATCATTTCATTCATGGCAATCTTTCGCCTGATAGAGACAGATGTCTGTGTATTGCGTTGCTCTGGCTCCCCCTTGTGGACACTGTTGACATTGCATATGAAAAGGCAACTTCAGAGCAATTGACTCCAAGTAATGTAAAGAAGCTCCTGTCCTGAACAAACTCCTTGAGTAACAACTCAGAGCTACCAGTTGAAGCTCATGTCCTGGAATTATGATTACTTTTTTTTAGTACATACTAGTATACTATGCAGTATTACATGGTTATTAAAAGTCCACTATCCATACCTTCATTCTTGTGTTTCTGTAGACTCTTGACTATGAAACCAAGAAGTCATACACTTTCAAGGTGCAGGCGTCCAACACTCAGCTGGACCCCCGTTTTCTCCACATGGGGCCCTTCCAGGACTCAGCGACAGTAAAAGTGAATGTTCTCGACATAGAGGAGCCTCCTGTCTTCACCAAGACCTCCTATTCCGTGGATGTGTATGAGGACACTCCCCCAGGAACCATCATTGGCTCAGTGACAGCTCATGACCTGGATGCTAGCAGTAGTGCTGTCAGGTAACTCATTTTTTTCATAAGCTTGTATTTGGAATTGCACAGGATATCGTGCATAGACACGGTTCAGGTAAACAAGAGACGTCAATTGTTTTGTTTTTTTTACATCCTGGGACATGCTAGGACACACTGTCAGTTATGTGTCCCTAAGTAACTGGGTAACGATCACTAAAGGGTGAAATTGCTACAAAACATAAACAGCTTCACAGCTGCCGAAAACTAGAATTTTGCACTTTTTAAACATTGTAACCCATTAATGTTAACGCTTTTCTCCGCATCCTTTGATGACTGGCCACTCAGCTCACCACTTGAACTTTTACTCTCTCATTTGGACTGGTCTTGTCTCTGCAGGTATTCACTGGAATGGCATACAGAGTCTGACAGCTGTTTTGATATTGACACTATTGAGGGAACCATTTCCACAAATGATTACATGGACAGAGAGACAGCTGTTCAGCACAATGTCACTGCAGTAGCAACCAAAGTCAGTAAGTATTTCACAACCAGTAAAGTCCATCCCATAAGCACATACAAGGTCAACTAGCTCAAAATGCTTTATACACAGTGCAACATTCACAGAACCACCACATAACATCCAACAGCTGAATTGAAGCACACCGATCCCGATCAAGACAGATTTATAATTCGCCTGGGTCCTCTCAAAGCTGTAGGACGAGTAGCGAACCGAAATTTGATACGGAAGATGAAGATGAAGAAGAAGAAGAAAAAACCCCACAGTATAACAATAGTGCCTCGGGGGGAAAGCCCCTGCAGATATTTCATACAGTAGCTGTAGGGGCCAGTGCTCGTGGCGATTGCCCGTGGCCCTAATAATAACGCACGAGAGGCCTGACACGAAGGGGAGGGACGAAGAACGCCCCTTTGCCGTGGTATAATGGTATGAAACGGTTACTAATATGGCAATATGAAAGAGGAATATACAATCAATTTCATGTAGTTTTTATTCAACCAGAAATACATATTATCTAATAAAATAGCCCCACTGTGAAAAAAATAGTCCCACCGTCTTTTCCTCTGCTTTTTATTTTCAGGTGAAAGTCACTGTTCAATCCACTCTACCATTGTTAACCCTCCCGGGAGCTGAAAGTTAACCTTAAACATGTGAATTCAACTAATTTAGTCTAACGTCGTGAAAACACCGACTGTCTTTTGCTACCGACTGCATGGATACAAGACAACAAACTTCCATTCATACCAGTCATATGTGCCTGACGCGGAGTGATAGCCTATGCTGTGATAAGGATTTAGAATAGTAGCTGTGGTATACGCTCATTACAGTATATCACAGTTAACAACCAATCAGATTGCCAGATTTCACCTTTCCGTTTTATATATACAGTATATAGTCATTTAAAGGCCTCCATAGATATCAGGCTGTGTCCATGAGTATATAACCTATTACTTCATGTTGACCCTTACAGACAACCCTCTGCTGTCCACCAGAGTGTCAGTGACAGTCAACATCCTGGATGTGAATGAGTTCCCTCCTGAGCTGGCTGTTCCCTCAGATACCTTTGTCTGTGAAAACTCTGGAATTGGACAGGTAATCTAAGGTTTAACTATTGATTGGATTTGGATATATTGAACTTGTTTCATGTCTGTTCCTGATATTAAGGGGTCCCTGATTTACTATTGTCTCTTTGGCTCCGCGATCAGGTGATCCAGATAGTGAGTGCTGTTGACAAGGACCTTCCTCCTGTTGGCCAGAGGTTTTTCTTCAAGACACCCAGAGAGCTCCGCAACAGGAACTTCACAGTTCGAGATTTTGGAAGTAAGTTAATGGAGTGGAAAGAAGATTTTTACAATTAACTGTAATTTTGACTATTTTATTGTGTTAATAATGTATGCATGATTTGCATTTTATTTCATATTAGCAAATATCAATTAAAAATTGGTTTGCTGATTGAGGATCATTGGGGAGCAATATCTATGACTTCTTCTCTGTCAACTGAAAAAAATATTATTCCAAAAAATCTGTTTCATCAATTTCACAGTTATTTCGAGTTCTACTTTCCCACTGTATTTCAAAATGACAATAATTAAACTGAAATGTGACATGTAATTCAACAAAAAAAATCTTTTTAAATATTAGCAAAAGCAACCATAAAAGTAATGTATAAGGTAATTGACAAAATTAGTAGCATTTCTGAAATTAAAAACTGAACAAAACATAAACTGAAAAACACAGCTCAATGACAGTGTAAATAGTATTTGACCTGTGCACAACCATAGTTACATTTTAGGAATCAAAAAGTATTTCTTTATATTTATATACTGTAAATATAAACATTCATAAATTACCCATCATTGCATTACCTATTTTACTGAAAAAGGTATTTCAGTTCATCTGTGCAACCTGTTGGGTGCACGGTCTTATATAGCACATACCTTATGTCACACACCCATAATGGCAGCGATAAGAGCGGGCTGGCATTGGTCTCCTTCCAATGCAAGAAAGTTGGCCTCTGTGTGGGGGCTCCCTGATGTCCTATTGCTATTTAGAATTTTCTCTTACTGTGTATCCTCACACAAACAAATACTCTGTCCTCTGTATATATTGTTCATCCTTTTTTTGTTCCAGTATGAATCATCATCATTACACAGGCTCTGAATGTAACCATAAGTGTGTCACATGACTAAGTCACAACTGGTTTAGTTAGTAATGTGTGCAAGTTACAAGGCAACCAGAGCAACAGTGTAACAGTGGTGTCATGCCTCCCTTTTGATTTTCAGACAACACTGCTGGCGTTGTGACTCGGCGGTCAGGTTTTCAGCGGCAGCTGCAAGATATCTTTTTTGTTCCCATCGTGGTTGAAGACAGTGGTTATCCTGCACAGAGCAGCACAGCCACCCTCACCATCCGAGTGTGTTCATGTGAGGTGGGAGGTCCACTGCTGACCTGCTCAGCAGAGGCCATCTTCCTGCCTGTGGGCCTCAGCACTGGAGCTTTGATGGCTATATTGCTGTGCGTAGTTCTGCTGACAGGTATGTTCCTACTACATAACTTCAACGATTTGGTTTATACAAATCCCAAAACACTGCTTGTGGTACTCAAACCAGCTTTGATATATATTTGAAAAATGTACAGTCTCATACTGAGAGATGGTGTGTCTATTAGGTCTGTTTCCTGTGGCAAATCTGTGTTTGTGATTGATGTCTGCCATGCATGTAGAACCTAATGCTGTGTAATATGAGGCCTTATGAATTAATTAATTAAAGGGATATTTCAACATTTTGGCAAATTCACCTATTGTCATAATCCTTATAGTCTTTTTTTTTTTAAGTATATTTTTTTTGGCTTTTTCATGCCTTTATTTGATAAGACAGTTGAGAGAGACAGGAAATGGGAGTGACATGCAGGTACCGAACGCAGATTCGAACCGGGGCCGCCTGCAGTGAGGACTATAGCCTCAACACATGGGGCGGGTGCTCTACCAACTGAGCTAAACATAATCCCACCAGAGCGTTTTGGAGTTGTCGGATTGTGTATTTGATGAGTTTGATTTGGGAAAGCCGGGAAATACTGCACACCATGCAGAGGTCACGTCTCTGCCCTGCTGATCTAAAAACAGCTTGCACCGACAATTAAAGTTAATGAACCTACTCCTAAGACTCTAGGGATTATGACAATAGGCGAATTTGCTAAATGTTGAAATATCCCTTTAAATAATTTAACATTTCATTATTAATTAATTATTCATTGAATCATAATCGAATTCATTAAAAAAATTGAAAAATGATTGATTAGTGAAGTTATTATACTGATTGTTAGACCTGTGTCTCTCCCTCACACACCACGGGTCTATGCTCCTTGCACTCAACAAGTCCTGAGTCTCCATAGCAGATAGCCTACAGCCTGCTTTGTCCAGTGCGCTAGTTTTGTTTGCATAGTCTGAGTCATTGTTAAGATGAACATCCAGGTACTTGCAGAGTCCACAAACTCAGTGTCCATTCACTGTATGTTCACTTATGTGAGGGGGATGTGTTGTACATTCATGTCGAAAAAGAGAGTCCATGGTCAAAACTATACACTACTTAAAATCATATTTTTGTACCATATCAAAGCACACATGTTTCATATGACTCCATTCTATTTGAATGAGTTACACACTGCTGTATTTAACCTAAAACACCTTTAGCAATTCTACTTGTCAGTGATTAGAGCAATGTAAGTGAAGTACACAGAGAAAGTGCAAATATACAATATACTCACCAAACACTACACAAGACCAATGCTGCAGAATATCAAAATATAATTTATGTCTCTTCATATACCCAAATCAGTCAACATGTAAAAAAAAAAAAAAAAAAGTTCAGTTCAGTTGAGTAGAGTAAACCTCTCCTTACCCTTTTTTATGTTTCTACTGAAATAAAATACATGATGGACCAGCAGGATTTGGGGGAGTTTTTTAAGCAATGAATAGTTGGTAAGCATACTTTCTTTTTGTTGGGAAGACTGAGTTTTGGGTGAAGTTTTGGTTCAATTTGGTTTGGTCACTGGCTGAACTTAATGCAAAGAAATATGTTCCATTTACATTGTCTTAGATATATGATTTATAGTTGTCCTTCACCTAACCCACCACTTCATTTTCCTTATGTCTTGCAGTTATGTCAGGATTATACATGAGCCAAAAGCACCAAAAGATGAAAGAGACTATGATGACATCAAAGGAGGATATTCGTGATAATGTCATTCACTATGATGATGAGGGTGGCGGGGAAGCTGACACTCATGCCTTTGACATGGGCACTCTGTGTAACAGACACTCGCGGCACGCCAGCACTCACAGCGTCACCTCCAAGAAAGAGAAGAATGGCTACGGAGACGGGGTTCTACGTCATCTCACTGGTCGCTGTGAGGATGTCAGGTCCCCTGACATCCATCGTGAAACAGCCAGCAGTGTTATTGTTGCTGTGAACAACAAGGCACAGCTCCCTTCCCGTGGAAGAGTGACTGAGGGTGATGCTGAAATGATCAGGGAGTTCATTGAACATCGACTGGAGGAGAGCCATCAGGGTTACGCCGCGCCGCCCTACGATTCTCTCGCAACTTATGCCTATGAAGGGGATGGTTCTGTGACTGGCTCGCTCAGCTCCATTGAGGAGCCATGGGTAATTGACAGTTCAGGAGATTTTACTTCCCTTGGGGATTGGGGGTATCCGTTCAAAACACTGGCTAGTATCCTGGACAGACCACCTTTTCTGTCTAAGAACAGCTGAGCGGAAGTTGAACAGGAGAGAGACATTGGGCAGCCAGTTTTTTTTTTTTTTTTTACTGTGCCAGGCACTGCTAGAATGATGTGAGGACCATATAGAAAGAACTGTATGTGAGTTAGTACTAAGGTGTGTGAAAAGGTAATTTTATAGCTCTTCAAAGTGCCTGAGACAATATATGTTTACAGGTAATTTAATTAATTCATGTTGTCCAATAATAAATATCTTCAACCAAAGTTTTGATTTCGATCCTGAAGTTTTATCAGATTTCTAAACAGCTATTTTTGTATATGGAGAGAGGTAATGGACCACTTACACAGTACATCTTACAGGAGTTTTTATGATATCCCATTCCATAAGAGATATGGAGTTGGTCCTGCCTTCACAAATATAACAGCTTCCACTCTTCATGGAAGGATTCTACAAGGTTGTGTCTGTGTTCATTTTTGCCCATTTTAAGAGACATCAGATTGTTGGCTGAGACCTGACCCCAAATCTCTCAAAGTTGGATGTGGTTGTGATGTATTGAACCAGTCAAGTTCTTTCACAACAGACTCATCCACTGCACTGGGCCCAGTCCTCCCCAAACTGTTCCTGCCAATTTGGGAGTAAATAAATGTCTGTAATAGGGTGTGTCTCCAACTATGGTACCTTTTGACCTGGACATTTTCAGAAAATTCAGAAGCATTTTAAAATTCGATTATTGGTATACTTTGTATTCCCATTCTGCCTAGATACCTGCCATGATGTTGGCTGTAATAATTTTTCATGATTAATATTAAATTTTTGGCATTTTTTCCAGACTCGGCAAAAAAATGGTCATTTCCATCACCCACCAAAAAATGTGTTTTAAAGCAAAAATGTTTAAAGATTTTGTACTATAAGCATATTTTATCAAAGATCACACTGGCCTCTGTCCAAATCTAAGATTTATGTATTTCTCAGAAATGTAAGTGTCATGATTTTACAATATTAACTCTAAAAAACGCTTAATATTAGGTTACTGAAACCTTCAATTCAACATTATACATTTCCAAATCAGATATTTTTCAAACCATACACATATACCCCACCTTCAGCTGCACAGCTATCAACACAACAACAATCTTTGCCTTAACGGTAACACTTTAGATTAGGGAACACATATTCACCATTAACTAGGTGCTTATTAATATGCATATAAGTAGCTTACTAGCTCCTTATTAATAATTATTATGCACGTATTAACACCTTATTCTACATAGCCTTATTCTACCTCTATTACACCGTGAGTTAAGATTTTTCCTGATATTAACTGCTTATTATCGCTTATTCATTGTAAATTAATGCATTGTTGTTTCTGAATAATGATGTGAATAACCAGTGGGTTATTGGGGCCTTGTACAGGGGCAGTAGCACAAGGACAGTAATTCTTCCTTTATCACTCTGAATTAGTATAGCATTAATGCATTAATTTACAATGAATAAGCGATAATAAGGAGTTAATATCAGGAAAAATCTTAATTCATGGTGTAATAGAGGTAGAATAAGTCTATGTAGAATAAGGTGTTAATATGTGCTTAATAATTACTAATAAGGAGCTAGTACGCTACTTATATGCACATTAATAAGCACCTAGTTAATGGTAAATATGTCCCCTTATCTAAAGTGTTACCCAGTTCATTAAAAAAGAAAGAGATTTTTTGCCAAGACTATAAGACACTTGGTGAGAATATTTGGATTGATTCTTTCTCTGTATGATTTTGACTTCTCTGCTGCTGTTTTTCGTGCCATACAAGAAACAGAGAGACCGCTTAGTTGTGTATTGTTCTCTTATCAACTAAATAACTATGCTTTAAACAACAAAATTCCACAAAACATCAGTGTTTCCCATATATTGTCGATACTATGGCGGCCCATTATTGCCCAGTTTTCCCCACCATAGTCTAAAGATGGGTGGATCCACCAGGGTTAAGGATAATGCATACCGGCAGTCAGTCTCTTTTGTTTGCATCATTTTTAATTACTTTAGTACCACTGATTCAGGCCTGTTTTGGTGTAGAAAAAAAAAACATGAAGCTGTTTTCGGACCCACAGCCCTCAGAGGCTCCTCAACACACCCACACACACGCACGCACGCACATACACATGGTGAAAGATGATGCATCTGTGCTCTGAAGCCATGCATTTGTTACAGATTAGTTGTAAATGGCAAGGATATCACCTATGACTGACTGTTAAAGAGTTAAAGACTGAGTTAAAGACTATCAGAAACACTCTAACCCACTCCCCCACCCCCCAACATAGTCTCAGAAAATTTGGTGGGAAACACTGGACATGAAAAATAAATTATGTTTTTAAACTTTGTTTCTAATGAGTAAATAATAATTGGGCAAACAACAGTTTAATAACACAGACATGTCATTTCCACTCCAACCTGTCTTTTCCACCACCATGGAGGCGGTAGTGGAAATGACATTTTCTCACTTTTCCTCCAAAATCTCATGTCTGCTTAGCTTACTAGTGTTAGTTTTAAAATTACCATTAAATGATCACAAATTACAACTAACAAACTTTTAAAAATCCAGTTTTTTTTTCTCCCTCATGAAATATGAGCAGTTCGGAAATGACGTACAAAAAGTGTTCACTTTAGTTTAAGCCATATTTACCTTGATATTTCTTGTTTTTATTACCCCCTGTGGGGAGCACTCTTTCATGAATCCATGAGGTTCCCTTTGCAGTGTCTCTTGCTATGGTTACTATGGTTATGGAGTAAACAAATCTAGAGCAATAAGCCTGAGACTGTATTTTGTACAGGGTTGTGGAAATGACGGTACACCCAAGGGACAAGTGTTCTACATGTGAAAAATATGACATATTGAAAATAAATATTTTAAAAAACAATATATTTCATTGAAATGGATAGTAATGAATACATTATGCTTGAATTTGACATTATTTTATCATTTACTTTAAAGTTAAACAAGGTCAAAGACCAAAAGTCTGACCTAGGGACAGAGGCGAAATGGCTAAAAACACATATAAAATGCTTCCAATTTTATAGAAAACATCATAATTGAACCATGATTAATTTTTTCCAAGTTCCCCTTAATGAGTAGTAAGTGTGAGAAAAAAAAAAAAGTAGAAATGTTTTTTGACTTTAAAAATATCTGCCGGGGACAAGAAAAGTACCATAGTTAGAGAATCGCCCAATAATGTCTTTGTAAGCTGAAGTTGATTTCCCTTTCCTATAGCATTATTTCTCCACCACCAAACATTAAAGTTGGCACAATGCAGTCAGCACCTGGGTGTGGCCCTGGGTGGCGGCTAGTACCTGCAGCTCCACCTGGTCCCATTGGTGCGGCGGGGTTCCTGACTGGGCGGACTTCCTCTGCCGCTTCCTTCCCGGGGGATTCAAATGCTATTTCTTTCTTTCTTTCTTTCTTTCTTTAAAATTTAAACAAGACCGTTGGTGTGGTCAGTACCGGTAACGTCGCCGTTACCACTGATGCTAGCGATGGTGCCGTCGCCGCCCAGCTCGTCTTCAGAGCTCGCTGGAGCTCTGGAGGGGAGCTCTGGTGGGCCATGCGGACCAGCATATGTGGGGGTAAGAGGAGCTCTGGGCGAAGCCCAAAAAAATGTTATCTGGATCAAAATTATCAGATTTTTAAATCCCTTGTTTGGGATGCTGCTTGGACCTCAGCTGTTTCTGCATTGAACAGATTCTGTCTTTTAATTACTGGATGTGTAGTAAGCATTGAGGTCTTAGGAACCCGACACTACCTGACTGCTTATGACAGCATGGGAAAACATCTGACAGCACAGCTCGGCTTGGCTTAGCCCCGGCTCTGCATCCACAACATGTCATGGCTCCTTCAGCTCAGATAAGTATAGCATGTTTAACCCCAGTTCGGTCACATTGTCTCAGTCGCCAGATTAAACAACAACGTAAAGACAAACAATAGACTTAAACTCCAGAAACTGAGAGGTTTCCAGCGTATCATTCATAAGTAGGTTCAACGTGTGTAAAGAACTAATGCAATGTGGAGGAATCATTAGGATGTTCTCCACTACTGGAACTGCAGTCATTATTCATCATATCTCCATGGAAGACAAAATGTATTTGTAGTAAGATTTTAGAGCAAGGCATATGTGTAGGGATATTTCTGTAATAATACTACACACATTCCCTTTTCACAAGACAAGATGTTTCTATCTTACCAGTAGAGGGCAGTATTCAATTAAATATAAGCACCTCATGCTTGCTACCTGTTTTTAAAAGAAAATTAGAATGAGCATCAATAAGATGGGAAATAGGGTAAACTAACAGTGATTTGGTTCTTGTACTTTTATTTTTATTTGTGTCTGCGGTTAAATTTCTGTCTATCCCTTCACCACATATTGTTTTCTTTCTTTCTTTCTTTCTTGGCTGAGTCAATCAGGGGACTGGGGAAGCTCGTCCTACAAGTTATGACAACTCAGAAGACTGGAGACCACAAAGGAAGAGTTACAGGCTAGACGTGTTGACCTCTGTAATTCCACCAGTCAGAGAAAGTACTGTTGTCTTCAGTGTATGACATGCTATTAAGTATCTTATATTGCATTGCTGGGAATGTTATAGCATGAGCAAGTCATTATATTGTGAGATATGTCATTCAGCAAGAGTTATATGTTGGGCTGTTATTGTGCAGTGCAGTTACTCAACTGTTAAGTGTAAATTATTTTGGTAATAGCTCCAGGGAAATTAGTCTATCTGAGGACGTTAGATATGTTTGTTATTTGATTGCTAAGCAACAGTCTCATGTTGACAGGGTTACACCCTTCTCTCATCTTATCTGATGAGGTGTTGAATGGTTCAAATCATGTTTCATACAACAATAACCTCACACAAGTGTGAATTGTTATATTACTCAGTCAAGACTGAAAGAGGGTGAGAGGCATCTCTGACGATGTTCCGGATGTAATAAGACACACTCTCCACTACACTCCTGTAGGTGGTTTGGCAGATAGTGAGGCTTGTTTCTGTTTTCTCACTTCATGAGTCCAGTGGTTTTTCCAACCAGATGAGGTCATCTGTTCCCGTTCCAGGAATTTGATGCTCCTCTGTCTTCAATTCATAGCCGTTGATGCTGAGGGGTGTGTGCTCACTGCTCAGGCCATGATCTGCAGAAATCTATGATCATTTCAGTTATTTTTTCCATATTGAGCACCAGGTTGTTGTCCCTGCACCATCAGTCTGACCTCTTCCCCGTAGCTCGAGTCATCATTTCCATGAACGAGTCCTACTGCTGTGGTATCGTCTGCAAGTCTGATGATCAGGTTCCCCTCAAGTCTGGTAGATTCATGAGTCTGTGAGCACAGTTCTTCAGCACACGTTCCAGGATTTTATCTGGACCTGCTGCTTTACATAGATTGATCCTAGCAAGGGTCCTTCTCATTGCAGCTAAAGTGACCATTTGGAAGGCCAGATGGTGGAGTGAGTCCCCCTTCATGTCATGCTTAATGCTTCAAAGTGTGCAAAAACAACCAAAAACGTTGTGGCTGTCTGGAAGAGAAACATCACTGTCCTCAAACCCCGGCTTGCTCTTGTAAGTCAACACCCGGATCCCCGCCACATTTGCCTGGTATTTTTAGTGACACAGAGGTTTACCTGGATTTATTCTGCATAGTTGCATCGAGCAACCCTGATGTCCTCAGAGAGTGCAGACTTAGCTGAGCAGACAGCAGCCTTGTCCCCCACCGTGTTGGCATTGTTCAGTAATGAACGTACTGTATCTCTGCCGTCATCCACGACTTCTGGTTTCATCTTGCAGTGAAGGTCTTAACCTCAGTGATGTCCTCTGTGCACTTAACAATGTAGCTGGTCACTGCTTTCAGCATACTCATCAGTGTTAAATCAGTCGTCTTGAAAATCCCCCAGGCACTATATGTACATACAGTATATGGGTCAATGATGTGATGCAACCCATTGTCAGTTGGTGTCTAGACTCAAATCATAGATATATATACTGACTAGATGCCGCGTTCCAAGGCAGCTCTATTGAGTGGAATACGTCAACGCGGCCGCCATCTTGGTCAGGGGGAAGCCGTGTCTACTTACTGCATTAGTCAACAGAGGCAGAGGTCTATCAACGATTAAAATCGCCATAACTCGCAGAATATTCAACCGATTTTCAAGCCGGTTGGTTTATTACAAATGTCAGACATATATTTATGATACAACAACAAAAACATTTTTTTTGAAAAAATGTTATAATTTTTTTTTTAATGTATTAAACATACTCTTACATACTCCAACACACACCCACATGCATAAACACGCTAAAATTTGTTCTACAAGGGTCTGACCGGGTCTGACTGCTTCTCAGACATCTATTATGTCTATGGTCAGAAACCCCGGACCAAGATGGCGGCGCTATTGACGTACACTGAGAAGCAGAAGGCGGTATCTAGTCAGTATATACAGTATATCTATGGACTCAAATGTGAAATAAACGTAATTAGGGCCGCGGGCAATCGCCCCGGGCACTGGTCCCAACAGCTATGAAATAGCTGCAGGGACCAGTGCCCGGGCAAAGCCCGGGCACTACTGTTATTGTGTGGATTTTTTCCTAGTTAGGGCCACGGGCAATCGCACCGGGCACTGGTCCCAACAGCTATGAAATAGCTGCAGGGACCAGTGCCCGGGCGAAGCCCGGGCACTACTGTTATTGTGTGGATTTTTTCTTCTTATTATTATTCTCCTTCATCTTCCGGACGATTTTCGATGTGCTACTAGTCCTGCAACTCTTCGAGTTGCAGGACAAATTATATATCAAAACGTGCGTCCTGATCGGGATCGCTGTGCTATTACTTTTCTCAACAGTTCACGAAGTTTTCGCGACGTAGTCGCGAAAAACTGCGCAAAAATTTTGCATGTAAGTCAATGGGACGGGCGAAAAAAAAAGACCGAAAAAGACCAATCATTGGAGTTTAACAAAAGTCTACTGCTCAGGCATACTTTCACCTAGAGACTCCATTTAAACTTTAAACAGTAGACACAAGTCTTGTGTATTGTCGTATTACTCCACGTTTTGATAGGTCATATAGTTTTTGATCAATCCCTGATCAATGACCATGATCATTTTTGGAGAAATTATGAGTTTATAATGGGTGTGTATTGCATGGAATGTTCGTGTCAGAGTGCGTGACATCATCGGTTAGAGTGGGAGAGAGTGAAGAAACATTCTGTATTTTTTCTGGATAAATTGCCACCACGGCCACAATTTACACTCTACAGACATAATTTTTTCAGAATTTGTAAGACAAACTTGTTATCTCTCATGTCATGTGCTCAAAATATCAGAGAGACTTACAGAACTTACAGAATCAGCCTCTGTGTGCGGCCACGTCTGTCCCTGCTCCTCATTGAGTCCAATACAAATATTTTCTGAGAGGAGCAGAACGGCCTGATGTTTTAAAACTGCCAGCGTCGCCAAAATATTTACTGTAGAAACACCAAATCGTACCGAAATTTTCAGTAAGTCCTTAGAGCAACGTTGATCTGTGTTTTGTTCTGATAGGAGTTACCGTTTTGTCATGCTAAGCCTAATTGTGAGGCCGGTTTAGAGGCAGAAAATGGCTGTTTTTCTCCACGTTTCTGTCTGCCTCAGCCTGCGGGGGCCCCTATCGCCGTGGTAACCTCTTTGATCCTCAGGCCAGAGCTCGTTAACTTCATAAACAATCCACCTGGCGCTCGTTTAAATGTTTATAAACACAGACACAGCTAAATCAGACTGACACAGGATGCAGCTACTAACTAACTATGTGACAAGTCAGTCACACACACACACACAGACTCTAGAGCCAGCTTCATGTGATTACAGTCACACACACACACACACACACACACACACACACACACACACACACACACACACACACACACACACACACACACACAGTTAACCTAATGTGGTTACAGCTCCTCCACATCAGTGCTTATAGAAAGATGATCATGTGTCTGTCTGATCAGCTCTGTCTTGACCTTAAGATCGTGGGTTTGATTCCCATGTTGACAGAGATGGCACAACCCGCAGTAGCTCCCGTGGCCCATTCAAAATTTCCCGAGAGGAAATTTTCTAGTTATTAGTGTGACTGCTGAAGCAGTCACACTATTGTTCTTCTGTTTGGCCATTTTCTTCCGCCTTTTTACGGTCTTCTTCTAGTCCTTCATACTTTGTGCTATTTCAACAATTCATATATCAAAATGTGCAGCTTTTTTTGAACTTTATCGGCATTACTTTTCTCTTTTTAACTATTTATACTTTTTAAAATATTTAACTTTTTCACAAAAAATCTCACATTCATCAAAGTCTCAACCTCTCTTCTTCACAACTTCACTGTAGTGTAGGGGTTAGGGTGGCCGTTTGCCAACCCTAAGGTCACTGGTTCGAATCCAAGGGAAGAACTCTTGTTCTGTTATGTTGAATTCTGCTCTCCTCCCCCGCCTTCAATTGGTTACAGGTGTTTGTTATCTCCTTGATTACTCATACCAGTTTGCAGCACATCATCACATTACAATGAATGACAACAGTCTTGGAAGCAGTGTGCTCTCTGTAGCCGAGTGGCAGAGTAAAGGTTTAGTGATCATATGGTCATGGGTTCGATTCCTGCCTCAGTCTTTTCACTTCATTGCTTGACTTTTGATTCCAATTATTCAGCTGTCATTGGACAGTCTTTGATTCCTCATAGTATAAAGCTCATTGTAACTCAGGTTCTCTGTGGCCATATGGTTAGTGCTCAGCCTGAAATTCACAGACATTTTCATTCTAAGTCATTCAAGCTTGACTCTCAAGCTTTCTTGATGTTGACAGTGTGCAGATCATTAACAGACAACAGTCTCTGTAACTGTGTGTGCACTGTGGCCTAGAGGCAGAGTGGAAGTCTAATGACCATGAGGTTGTGGGTTCGATTCCGACCTTGGTCAAACATTTGTATGGTGATCACAGCTTGCACTATTTGCTAATTCTGCAACAGCGTTCAGTTGCTATCAGCAGTCACACCATTTCCATTCTTGGAAATGCTTTTTCTAGTTATTTTTCCACTTCCGGCCAGATTTCGATTCGCTACTAGTCCTGCAACTCAAAGAGTTGCAGGACATATTATATATCAAAACGTGCGTCTTGATCGGGATCGCTGTGCTATTACTTTTCTCAACAGTTTACGAATTTTTCGCGACGTAGTCGTGAAAAACTGCGCAAAAATTTTGCATGTAAGTCAATGGGACGGGCGGAAAAAAAAGAGCGAAAAAGACCAATCATTGGAGTTTAACAAACGTCTACTGCTCAGGCATACTTTCACCTAGAGACTCCATTTAAACTTTAAACAGTAGACACAAGTCTTGTGTATTGTCGTATTACTCCACGTTTTGATAGGTCATATAGTTTTTGATCAATCCCTGATCAATGACCATGATCATTTTTGGAGAAATTATGAGTTTATAATGGGTGTGTATTGCATGGAATGTTCGTGTCAGAGTGCGTGACATCATCGGTTAGAGTGGGAGAGAGTGAAGAAACATTCTGTATTTTTTCTGGATAAACTGTGAGCACGGCCATAATTTACACTCTACAGACATAATTTTTTCAGAATTTGTAAGACAAACTTGTTATCTCTCATGTCATGTGCTCAAAATATCAGAGAGACTTACAGAATTGACAGAATCAGCCTCTGAGTGCGGCCACGTCTGTCCCTGCTCCTCATTGAGTCCAATACAAATATTTTCTGAGAGGAGCAGAACGGCCTGATGTTTTAAAACTGCCAGCGTCGCCAAAATATTTACTGTAGAAACACCAAATCGTACCGAAATTTTCATTAAGTCCTTAGAGCAACGTTGATCTGTGTTTTGTTCTGATAGGAGTTACCGTTTTGTCATGCTAAGCCTAATTGTGAGACCGGTGCAGAGGCAGAAAATGGCTGTTTTTCTCCACGTTTCTGTCTGTCTCAGCCTGCGGGGGCCCCTATCGCCGTGGTAACCTCTTTGATCCTCAGGCCAGAGCTCGTTAACTTCATAAACAATCCACCTGGCGCTCGTTTAAATGTTTATAAACACAGACACAGCTAAATCAGACTGACACAGGATGCAGCTACTAACTAACTATGTGTCAAGTCAGTCACACACACACACACAGACTCTAGAGCCAGCTTCATGTGATTACAGTCACACACACACACACACACACACACACACACACACACACACACACACACACACACACACACACACACACACACACACACACACACACACACAAACACACACACACACACACACACCTTCATGTGATTAAAACACAGTTAACGTGCAACAGAATTTAAACTTAAACCATGATTTAATCTGGTTTTAAAGTTAAACCTTGTTGGTGTCTCACACACACACACACACACACACACACACAGTTAACCTAATGTGGTTACAGCTCCTCCATATCAGTGCTTATAGAAAGATGATCATGTGTCTGTCTGATCAGCTCTGTCTTGCGCTTAAGATCGTGGGTTTGATTCCCATGTTGACAGAGATGGCACAACCCGCAGTAGCTCCCGTGGCCCATTCAAAATTTCCCGAGAGGAAATTTTCTAGTTCACTTTTGCAATGCAACATGTATATTTCTTGACAGATTTTACATCATTTGTTACATTATTTAAAAGAAAAGTGTTGTTTTTTGGATAAGTCCTGGTCAGTATTACTAAAATACATCAAAATTCAAATATAGAAATACAGCCAAAAAACATTCAATTTTTAATGTTTTCAGAAGAAAGTATACTATTTATAAGTACACTTATATTCAATGTAGATGGATCAATTATTTAATAATAATAATAATAATAATAATAATAATAATAATAATATACAACACACACAAATACACTATTGCCCATGAATAAATAAATAAAAACAAAATAATTTCAATTCACAGTTATCAAGGGGCTGGCAGTTTGCTCACAGTTTGCTTTTACACTGTGATGAAACAACATCTGAAAGAGCAGAAATCCACCGTCAACCTTGGCAAATTTTCTAGAAGTTGTGTTTGCCATTTCTGAGAATTTCCAGCAGAACATCACGTGACTGCAGTGGTTGTTGTCTGTGCAAGAGGTTTAACACTTGTGTATGATGATAATAGTATTTGTCTTATAACAGATTTTTTTTTTTTGAATCACAGCGAGGGGCTGTGTGTGTTAAATAAAATACAGCATAGTGGTTTTGCTGCACTACTGCAGTTACTACAGTTTATCAGGAGTTTCAAGGTCATTCAGACTGAACAGCCAATTATTGGGAAGTGTTTGTTCTGTGCAGTCTAGTGATTATCATCCAGTCTCTTTGCTCTCTTGACCTTTTTTTTAATCTGTCTTCCCCTGTCTGTCTCTCCCTCTCTAGTGGTTTAAATTAATTCAAGGTTGAAGGTACATGAGTCTCTGCCAACACAGAAGTCATCAAAACTGGATAAACCATTTCCATGCCTGTGATTTTATTCAGCACAACAGGACCTGCTGTCAACTTCTGAATTCATAACCTATAATACAAGTAAATTGCCTGGAAAAATTCATTACCAATAAACATTTGGCTTCTCAGACACATCCACCCAACGGAACCAGCCTTCTTATTTAGCTAGTTAAATGTTAAGTTAAAGCATGCTCTAACTGTCCATTCTGTATGTGCTTAAAACAAATATGAAGTTCCAACCCTGGTTCTAGAAATGGGAAATAGACATAGCACAATGAAGCATATAAACTGACACTGAGCCCCACAGCCTTGTTCCAGTCATGTTGACACTGGCTTTTCAGCTGTGGTGGCTGCCGAGTTGGATGGGAATTCATGGACTGTCCTCAACCTCAAATGAGAGGCAAACAGGTTGAAACATGGGGCTGGTAAAAACACACAGTAAAAGGATTGGATTGGATCAAATCTTGAAAACAGGTTGTTCAAAATAAAAAGGGATTCTGTGATGTAATCCAGACATCCAGCACAGAAAACAACAACTAAATACACTAGAGTGACCCCATGCAGCTATTTTGCCTGTTACAGACCTATCAGCCTTCAGTGTGATACACAGTCCAGGTTAAAACACTCATTATCTGGATTTTGTAATCCTGAAAAGTTGGTATCTGGATCAGACTGATCCAATCCAACTTTGCTTTGAACAACTGGGATAAAAGTAAGACAGATAACGTGATCCTGAGCCTCATCCTGTAGCATTACATCTATTAGAGCTATCTAGTTAGCAACTAGTTAGTTGTGCTAACTTCATATGAAAAAAAGAGAGACAGAAGCACAACAGGAGGGTTGTTTTTCACCAGCATGCTTTTGGTGTGAAGAAACTAAGCTGGATGCATCTTCTACACAGGTAAGTAAAAGCTGATGGCTGAATCCTAAATTATGCACACAAAGCCATTTACAAGGTCCATATCAAAGCTGTTCTCTGACAAAAGAGCGAAGGTCAGACTACTGACAGATAAGAAACTGACAACTAACACTACTACTAAACTAACAGCTCCTCGTCATCCTAAACCTTGACCTTGACCCAGTCAGTGGGGCTGCGTTTGTCTAGGATAATGCATATCACTCTATCAGCATTTATAACATTGCCTATCAGTTGATAGTCAGGTAATACCAAATACACACAGACACACACAACTATTATTATTATGCAACTTGTGTTACTTTCATTAAACTTTATGACATGAACTCACATACTAATAATCAGGGGTGAAAGTAGTTTTAAATTCTTGCCGGTACTATTACCAAAAGTTATTTTTCTCTGCATTATTGTTATTATTACTGATTTTAATTGGGACATTTTACAACAAACGTTAAACGTGGTACACGTTTCGAAGGCTGGGTCAGGGGTAGACAATAAAGGAAATTTTGAAGATCGCTGGCCCCACCATTCTAACCACTGGCCCAGGACAATGTCAGGTAGCCTATTGATCCCCATAATAAATAAAAAAGAACATATCATAGCCTGCAAACAGCCTGCGGTCTCGCCATCGAGGCTGGAGCTTTCATATCGACACCAATACTAGTAAATTTCCACGATTCTCGATACATATACAATACCACGATTTAATTAGAAGAAAAAAACATGTGCTTCTAAATTGGCTACTTGATTTAATAAATAAATAACAGTTTCTCATCAAACTTGTATTTAAGCTCTAGCCTACTGTGGTTTAACAATTAAGTAAAAACAGAGTTAAAATGGTAAATATGCCCACACACAAACGGAAAGTCATGTAGTCATTACTTTTATCTTCCAGTAGTTCAATGATACAACTGTTGCTGTCATTCATTCACTTTAGGCTGTTTCCACAGACTGGTGCAAAACTGACTTATTGTTTCATTTTTCAGCTCCGTTTTGTTTTTACACACGTTTGTTTTTTCTCTGCTTGAAACCATCATGGATGTAGCCTACTATGGTCTAAACGCGCACCACCGCTGTGGCGACACCGAGCAGCTGGAGCCGCGTTCACATAAACAGACCGCGAGCTCGACTGTAGCCGCACCGAGACCCAGCGCGTGCTCTGGCCCGCGTGTAACGTCCGCGTCGGTCCCGACAGGACTCTCCACGACGCGCTGAGGGCAAAGTTTCACGGTACCGGAAAAAAAGGTTCAGTCTTCAGCAGCAGTGAGCGAGCGGCGCGTCCCGCGGTGCACAGCTGCACACTGCAGCTGCTTGCAGGTGGTGCTGACGTCTCAGGGCAAAGCGCTGCTGCGCACAGAATGTAGATCATGTCTCTGTCTTTGATCGGGTCGGGATCTTGTAACACTATGTGTTATAATAATAACCGAGACAATTTCACAGAAATCATTTCAAACCACAGGGAATTCATGTGAAATTAGATTTATTATTTTTTTTTACTTTTTATTTTATTTATTTATTTTTATCTCTCTCATGATCTTCCTGGTACTGCGTACCGCCTCTGAATCTTTTAGTGGTACGCAGTACCGGACCGTACCGGCTTACTTTCACCCCTGCTAATAATCCAAACACTGGGGCGCTAAGTGGGCAGTGGGTTGAGTAGGCACTCCATATGCAGAGGCTACAGTCCTCGCTGCATTCTGCCCCAGTTCGATCCCGCATCCCCTTTATTGCATGTAATCCCCCCCTCTCTCTGCCTTCCCATTTCCTGTCTCTCTATGCTATCAAATGAAGGCAAAAATGCCCGAAAATATACTTAAAATAATAATAATAATTAGGGCCGCGGGCAATCGCACCGGGCACTACTGTTATTGTGTGGATTTTTTCTTATTAGTGTGACTGCTGAAATGGGAAATAGACATAGCACAATGAAGCATATAAACTGACACTGAGCCCCACAGCCTTGTTCCAGTCATGTTGACACTGGCTTTTCAGCTGTGGTGGCTGCCGAGTTGGATGGGAATTCATGTAATGCTACAGGATGAGGCTCAGGATCACGTTATCTGTCTTACTTTTATCCCAGTTGTTCAAAGCAAAGTTGGATTGGATCAGTCTGATCCAGATACCAACTTTTCAGGATTACAAAATCCAGATAATGAGTGTTTTAACCTGGACTGTGTATCACACTGAAGGCTGATAGGTCTGTAACAGGCAAAATAGCTGCATGGGGTCACTCTAGTGTATTTAGTTGTTGTTTTCTGTGCTGGATGTCTGGATTACATCACAGAATCCCTTTTTATTTTGAACAACCTGTTTTCAAGATTTGATCCAATCCAATCCTTTTACTGTGACTGAAAGCAGTCACACTATTGTTCTTCTGTTCGGCCATTTTCTTCCGCCTTTTTACGGTCTTCTTCTAGTCCTTCATACTTTGTGCTATTTCAACAATTCATATATCAAAACGTGCAGCTTTTTTTGAACTTTATCGGCATTACTTTTCTCTTTTTAACTATTTATACTTTTTAAAATATTTAACTTTTTCTGCAAATTAAACTCTAGACAAATTATTTTCTCCAGTTTTGTAGCCACACTTGTCTTCTGGCTAAAATTCTGGTCAAAAATGCAAAGAGACTTAGATAATAATTTAAAATATTTTTTAAATGCAGCCAGGGAGCTCTCTGCTCTCGTTCAGCCCAATGCATTTTTTTCACAGCAGCAGGAGAAGGAGCTCAACTTTGTAACTTCTCAACAACTCTGTCTGTAGTCCAGTTGGTAAGGTGGCCGCTTGCCAACCCCAAGGTCACTAGTTTGAATCCAGGCTGAGCAATCTTGTTATGTGATGTTGAATTCTGCTCCCCTCCCCCACCCTCAACTGGTTACAGGTGTTCGTTAAGAGACGCATTAATTGCTTCTGCCACCGTTGCAGCACATCTTCAAATTACAATGACAACATGCTCATGTCTGTGCTCTCTGTGGCGAAGTGGCAAGGTTTATTGATCATGAGGTCATGGGTTCGATTCCTGCCTCATTCATGTCGTACTTTCTGCTAGAGACTTCATTCAAATTCTGATTTGTAGACAAACTTCTAATGGCTAATTTATGATGCTTTTTTAAGCATCATTGAAAAATCTCACATTCATCAAAGTCTCAACCTCTACTTCATCAGAAGTGTTGGAATGGCCTAGTGGATAAGGTTCCTGCCATCCAACCACAAGGTCACAGGTTTAAATCCCACCTGAGCAGTCTTGTTAGTGTGTCAGCCACTTTGAACTTTAACCAAAACCACTTGGTCTGGTCACATGATCAAACTTGATAATGCATATGCGCCCCCACCTATTCTCTTTACCTCTTTCAATCTTGGTTTGTGTTAACATGTTTCTTGTTTATACCACTGCACTAAGATTGATTTGCACTGGAACTACAGCTTTGGGCTCGTTAACTTCAGAGTGAGACAGAGTGCAGTTCATCAACAGACAACAGTCTCTGCAACTGTGTGTACACTGTGGCCTAGAGGCAGAGTGAAAGTCTGCTGACCATGAGGTTGTGGGTTCGATACCTACCTTGGTCAACCATTTGAATGGTGATCACTGCTTGCACTATTTGCTAATTCTGCAACAGCGTTCAGCTGCTTTCAGCATTCACACGCATTTCCAATAGGAAATGCTACTTTATCTAGTTAGTGTGAATGCTGGAAGCATGCTGGAAGCATTCACACTATTGTTCTTCTGTTCGGCCATTTTCTTTATACTTTTGACACTTAACTAGTCCTTCATACCCAGATAGCACACGTACGTCTGGCCGACGTCGGCCTGAGGTTGGACGTCGGCCCTATAATTTATAACATCTGTCAAGCATCGGCCCATGGGCGAATATCTTCAAATTTGATACTCATTTGTGCCAGCTCATCAAACGTCTCTGGTGCGTCGGCTTTAAGTCGGCCGCAGACCTGCCCACAGACGGCGGGACCTCCTGCCAGTTTGGTCCAGAGACGTCAACGGAGTGCGTTTCAGGTAAGTTACTTGGGATATATTGCCAAAAAAAAAGAAAAGTTAGGCCTATTTCGTTTATTTTGTAAAAGTTAAAGGTTTCCGGTGAGTGGCGAGGTACAACGCGGTCGAAATAATAGCCTACCAGCACAGGTGCCAGCTTATTTATAACTGTATTTGGCGTTAACGTTAGTTTAACTTAACGTTAGTTATCCTAACATAACGGTTACAGCCGACACCAATAAAATGTTAAGTCTGTTGGGGATTTGCATAGGAGTTTGGTGATTGACAATAATTATTAAGCATTAATAATCAATAAGCAGGTCAACTAATTTATTAATTATTGAGTTTAATTGATAAATTAATAAAGTTAGGATTAGCGGTATTGACTAATAATTACTAGAAAAAAAAAATAGTTGTATTATTAATTAAAGTGAATTAATTAATAATAACTGCGGGGCACCACCCTGAAATCAGGGATCAATGACCAAACAATCAGTCTCGATTATAGGAATCTCTTATAGAATAGAATAATCAATTAAATACGAAGGCGTAAAGTCGAGCACAGACCCTGATAACCAGCTTTAGCGTCACAATAGAATGTACACAAACAACCACAGAACAACTACTTGAGTTCAAGGACATTTATTACTAAAATCATCTAATAGTACACACTCAAGTTCAGGTAATTCAAAGGAATAAACAGTTCAGCAGACATACACTCTCAATGGCTTAGAATGAGCGTATGATGTGTGTGTGTGTATATAGGCTGTGTGTGTGTGTGTGTGTGTGTGTGTGTGTGTGTGTGTGTGTGTGTGTGTGTGTGTGTGTGTAGCCTAAGAGGGGGAGGAGAGACGTCGAGTGACGTCAGAGGGCGTCGAGTGACGTCGGATGGCGTCACGGACGGCGCGCTCGTTCGAGTGAGACAATGGACACTATGTGGCTGTTTCCACGTGTTCCTCAGGTCCACACACAATGATCACAGTCACGTCGCTCACACTGATCACTCTGATACGAACTCTCGTGTTGGGACGCGTGTTTGGGGCGGAGTCCCTTATGGCGGCCCGTTGTGTTACATAGGCAGGTATATGTGTGTGGGTGTGTGTGTGGGTGCGCGGCTGCGCACGTGTGTGTGAGTTAGTAGAGAGGAAAAAGGAGAGAGAGAAGAGGGAGAACGGCGGCTAAAAGGGGGCGATCGGTTATATTAGTCAGGGCTGAACCCAATCGGTATCCAACTACCACAGTGAGAATAAAAGAGCTGCACTCTGATATCTTCACTGGTCTTCTGACGCGGATACGGAGAATTGCGTTCAGCACGTGACTAAGACCTAGTTAATATAACTAGTAAACATCGATCGACCACTCTAGTTAATACAACTAGTAAACATACAGCAAAACACAATCAACATAACAGGACGCGGAGGTCCTAATAAAATCACGCTTAATTCTAGTCGCTGCCCAGACAAAAGCTCTCTTACTGAAGCGTGCTTCCCAGTGCTGATGAGGTCCGTCGACCTGATGGCCTGGGGCTGCTGTAGCGTCCCACAGCGGGATAAAACTGGTCGTCCTCTGGAAGGGTGGCAGAAAGGAGGGCCAGCTGAGTTAACTCTGATGACGGCGGAATCCTCGGCGGAGTCCGGCGTCGGCGCGTGAAGAAAGGCGACCTTCACGACTGCAGCAGATGTGAGGGAGAGGGAGCGGCAATTGCTCGGAGGTCTCCCCAGGATCCAGGTGTTTCAGATGAAAGTTGAGGCAGTTTACTTGTCCAGCAAGCTCAGAACTGCGGCCTAGGTATTGAGTCCAAACGTTTGGTGCGCCCCCTTTAGTAACTTGGTTGCGTGAAGCCGGAGCTCCTTGCAGCACTTCGTTACCTGGGAAAAAGCATGGGGCTGCGCGTCGCCGCAGCATTTAAACCTTCGGTGACGTCACGGGGTTCCCTGGGGTTTCCCCCAGGTACTGACCAATGGGAGGCCAGAGTTTGAACGTCTGGGTGGAATCATACCTAGGTGTGATTTAACGGGCGTTGTCTGCTGTCGCGCATTCCTTGTCCCCTGCTGGTTTTATGGCCCTTTGTTTGAGAACATGTGGGTTGAGGTCCCAACATCCCCCCTTTGGTCCGAAGAGTGGGTTAGAGTCCAGTCTTTGGAGCAACAGAAGGGCTGAATAATCCGCATGTTTCCTGCGGAGAAAGTCTTTAACAGTCCAACAGTTCAAACAGTTCATGTAGCACTGGTTAAGAGGCTAGTGTCTGGGCATTTATGCAGAGGCACGTCTGGGCAGGACGTCTTAACTACTAGCAACTCTTAGCAACTATGTTATCACATGTTACAACACATCATCACTTCTGTCGTGTAATAACAGTAGAAGAAAACAAAACAAAAGCAAAACACATCTAAGAATTGAAAAAGAGGAAAAGAGAACATTCGTTAATAAAAGGGGTTAGTAGGCCTCTCTTTCACCCCTTGGGGTGAATTGGCCAGTGGTGTGTTTGAAGTGTTGTTGAGTGTCTCTTTTCCCAGAACCCGACATTCAAAACCAATTTCAGTTTATAGCTGTTCAATAACTGGTAAGCTTAAAATAAACTCCTGTTCTGAACATTGTGGATAGACTGAAATTGAAATAGCACTGCCAAGGTTATCTACTAGGTGTACTTGGGAGGGCTGTACAGTCGTGGTAGTGGCAGCGCCTAAGAATCTGCTCTACCGTGGTCCGCGGGACCAAGTAGGGCGGGATTCTGCCTGCACTAAGACTCTTGCATCAAATCTGACTACGCGTATGTAGGTTATATCCTCTACCCCCCTTTTCCCCAGCTCACAAAGTAGACTTTATTAACCAGCAGGGAAGAGTTCCTGGCTTAGTTATGCTGGCAGGGGTTCTGTGTTTGACCCCCTCAAAGGGTCAGATACCACCTGACAAAGTGGCTTTATCTTACGCATTACTTCGGTTAAGCATGCATGTAGAAGGTTTGTCAGTTCCGACACCTGGCGGTCACTTCCTTGGTGACCTTGGTTCCTCCGGTCATACTTACCTTCTCGCGTAGCGTTCTTGTTGTATCCTCCCCCCTGCGGGAGGAAGTTACGCTGGGCTGATTTACCTGGCTGATCTCTTCTGTGGTTTTGCCAACCACCCTGGCGGCCGTCCGAGGCTGCTTGCCTGGCGGCTCTGTTCTGAGGGATTTCGCTGCCCTCAAGTGTCAAGTCGGTGTCTTCTGTCACCTGTATCCCCAGGACCCTGGCTTCGGGTTGGAGACCCGGGGGTTTCCAACCCGTCTCCTGACGCAATTCCCACACCATCTGTGCATGTTTGCGGATTTCTTTCATGGGGGGATTGTGGGTCCTGTACATTAGTGAGACATCATACCTAACCAGATCGTGGAGATTGTGAACGAATAGAGATTTGAAAGCCTGGTCTTCTTCTAACCCTGGTGCGTGGCGGCCTCGGAAAAAGGCTACCTGCAAGCGTCGGTAGTATTCCCTCGGAGGTTCTGTCTTCTTTTGGGTGACTGCGTAGGCACCCATGGCGGCAGCGGTGGGATCATTGTAGAGGGAGTACTCTTCCCTCAGAGCTCGACAAAGAGCTGAATAAGTGTCCCTGGTTGTCGGAGGGAGAGATTCCATGAACACATGGACGCTTCTGGATGTGGTTTTCCAGACAAGCTTAAGTTTCTCTCGTGTGGAGGGGCGAGGAAGATCAAGCAAGCAGCGTTCAACCTCCCGGAGGTAGTCATCAACACTAGCCTCGGGGTCCCCTGGGTCGAAGCGCTCAATATCCCCAGCAAGGGATTCAAGTTGACGAGTCCTTAAGCCTCGTTCACTGGAGAAGCCGTAGTCTGAGTCCTCTGAGGTGAGGTCACAGTCGTCTCTATATCGTCGAGAAGGAACGACTTGATGGTGGTAAGGATCACGAGGATCAAAGGCACCAGCACCCTGGTGGGTCGGAGGATGATACTCTCTCCATTGCGATGAAGTGACTGGATCGTCAAAGCGCAAGAAAGTACGATTGCGTGCAGACGGGGGGGCACTGCCGTATGGGGGGACTCCTGGGTCCCCATAAAAGGATGTCGATGGCGGTTGGTAGTAGCTCACCATGGCTCTCGCGTTGCCCGAAGCTGTGTATCCCTGGGGGCTACTGTGGTAGTCTCCAGGGTACGGCTCTGGCAACCTAGTGGGCCCAAATGTCCTTTGACTCGCGGCTGTGGGGTAGTTTGGAGAGAATGGTTCCCAGGGCTGGGGGCCCTCCCACCGTTGTGTGTCTGACACGGTTTGCCTGCCTGACCAGGCTGGCTCAAGTGTCGGCTGGAGGTCACGTCCCTGCCCACGGGTCAGACTGGACCTTTGATCATGAGCCTGAACGTCTGAGTCGTACCCACGTGTGTACTCTGCCGGCTCCGTGGCAGATCTCTCAGGGGCGTAAGCTTGTGAGCTTACTGGCGGTGCAGGGTCTGATGCTGGTGCACAACTTACCTGTGCAAATTCGTCCTCTTTGTCCTGGACCTCCTGTTCCAGGCGGGACTTCTCACTTCGCAAGTAGGCGAGTTCTTCTTGGGCTTCTCGTGCCTGGACTTCGGCTTTGCGCTGATAAAGCAGGGCAATTTGACCCAAAATGTCTGGGATGGTGCGCTGCGGCTTCCCAGTAGGATCATTAACATAGCTAATAAGTTCCTCGAGCTTTTCTTCGCACGTGTCGAGGCGGTAGCTATTCAGTCTCTCTCTGTCATCTATGGAGAGACGGATGAGTCCAGCGACCGCATCCTGCAGGGCTGCGTCGCATTGACTTTGGGGAGCTTCTGCTCCTTGTGCACGGTGACCCTGGTTACTCATTGCGCAGTGAGGGTTTACCTGTGGGTCAACTGTGTTGGCGGAAAAAAAAAAAAAAACCAACAAAAACGTTATGTTGTAAGCTGTTGCTGATGCACAGGTGAGAGTAAACCTGTGACTTACAAACCTATAGGTTTCTACTAATTGCTCACAATTACAACCCTTAAATGTAATTGGTGGTTTAGCACCTCAGCGAGCAATAGTCGTGTTACCGGGTTAATTTCCCCCACAGTTGGATAACTTCCAACTGTTAGTAAGTGCTATTCATAAATACAATCTACTACTCCTTATCACACACTGTGACTGTTCACCAATTACCACTAGTTTTACTTGGCAGTACTATGACACATCCACTCTAGAGGGTGGGCGCTGAAGAATGCTGTTAAAGCAGATTCAGCTGTACAGTTCAGTGTTATTTGTGTACAAAATTTGTGACGAAAGAAGCTTTGCTGGTTTATCAAGGCCTCACACGGGGCGTCATTTATGTTGGGGATTTGCATAGGAGTTTGGTGATTGACAATAATTATTAAGCATTAATAATCAATAAGCAGGTCAACTAATTTATTAATTATTGAGTTTAATTGATAAATTAATAAAGTTAGGATTAGCGGTATTGACTAATAATTACTAGAAAAAAAAAATAGTTGTATTATTAATTAAAGTGAATTAATTAATAATAACTGCGGGGCACCACCCTGAAATCAGGGATCAATGACCAAACAATCAGTCTCGATTATAGGAATCTCTTATAGAATAGAATAATCAATTAAATACGAAGGCGTAAAGTCGAGCACAGACCCTGATAACCAGCTTTAGCGTCACAATAGAATGTACACAAACAACCACAGAACAACTACTTGAGTTCAAGGACATTTATTACTAAAATCATCTAATAGTACACACTCAAGTTCAGGTAATTCAAAGGAATAAACAGTTCAGCAGACATACACTCTCAATGGCTTAGAATGAGCGTATGATGTGTGTGTGTGTATATAGGCTGTGTGTGTGTGTGTGTGTGTGTGTGTGTGTGTGTGTGTGTGTGTGTGTGTGTGTGTGTGTGTGTGTGTGTGTGTAGCCTAAGAGGGGGAGGAGAGACGTCGAGTGACGTCAGAGGGCGTCGAGTGACGTCGGATGGCGTCACGGACGGCGCGCTCGTTCGAGTGAGACAATGGACACTATGTGGCTGTTTCCACGTGTTCCTCAGGTCCACACACAATGATCACAGTCACGTCGCTCACACTGATCACTCTGATACGAACTCTCGTGTTGGGACGCGTGTTTGGGGCGGAGTCCCTTATGGCGGCCCGTTGTGTTACATAGGCAGGTATATGTGTGTGGGTGTGTGTGTGGGTGCGCGGCTGCGCACGTGTGTGTGAGTTAGTAGAGAGGAAAAAGGAGAGAGAGAAGAGGGAGAACGGCGGCTAAAAGGGGGCGATCGGTTATATTAGTCAGGGCTGAACCCAATCGGTATCCAACTACCACAGTGAGAATAAAAGAGCTGCACTCTGATATCTTCACTGGTCTTCTGACGCGGATACGGAGAATTGCGTTCAGCACGTGACTAAGACCTAGTTAATATAACTAGTAAACATCGATCGACCACTCTAGTTAATACAACTAGTAAACATACAGCAAAACACAATCAACATAACAGGACGCGGAGGTCCTAATAAAATCACGCTTAATTCTAGTCGCTGCCCAGACAAAAGCTCTCTTACTGAAGCGTGCTTCCCAGTGCTGATGAGGTCCGTCGACCTGATGGCCTGGGGCTGCTGTAGCGTCCCACAGCGGGATAAAACTGGTCGTCCTCTGGAAGGGTGGCAGAAAGGAGGGCCAGCTGAGTTAACTCTGATGACGGCGGAATCCTCGGCGGAGTCCGGCGTCGGCGCGTGAAGAAAGGCGACCTTCACGACTGCAGCAGATGTGAGGGAGAGGGAGTGGCAATTGCTCGGAGGTCTCCCCAGGATCCAGGTGTTTCAGATGAAAGTTGAGGCAGTTTACTTGTCCAGCAAGCTCAGAACTGCGGCCTAGGTATTGAGTCCAAACGTTTGGTGCGCCCCCTTTAGTAACT
Organism: Trachurus japonicus; assembly: GCF_045865225.1. Taxonomy (NCBI): domain Eukaryota; kingdom Metazoa; phylum Chordata; class Actinopteri; order Carangiformes; family Carangidae; genus Trachurus; species Trachurus japonicus. The sequence continues at coordinate 28,590,912 of NC_140923.1, forward strand.
TGGTTGCGTGAAGCTGGAGCTCCTTGCAGCACTTCGTTACCTGGGAAAAAGCATGGGGCTGCGCGTCGCCGCAGCATTTAAACCTTCGGTGACGTCACGGGGTTCCCTGGGGTTTCCCCCAGGTACTGACCAATGGGAGGCCAGAGTTTGAACGTCTGGGTGGAATCATACCTAGGTGTGATTTAACGGGCGTTGTCTGCTGTCGCGCATTCCTTGTCCCCTGCTGGTTTTATGGCCCTTTGTTTGAGAACATGTGGGTTGAGGTCCCAACAAGTCCTATTTTTTTCCCCTCTATTGGGCGTTATCTGGCTGGAAAAAGGTAGAAGTGACGGTCAAGTCAAGTTTCCTCATCACTAAACTTGAACCACCATCCTCCCTCACTCACGTCGTGACGACAGGACAAAGCCTTTTGGACATAGGCTACCTACCTTATATTGTAGCCGATATGCTGTGTTTTCCTCTCTGTATGCCTCTCGTTTCAGTTTTTGCCCCGGTCAATCATCTGGTGCGCATCCGCTGTTTATCAGGTGCTTGCTCACTCGCTCACTGCTCTGCAAAATAAAAAGGAAAAAACACGCCGCGGTCCGGCGGAGAATTGGTAAAGAATTAAGGAGTGCTGGAGTAAACAATGTGTCTTATTTAATGACCAGTGAGATGACAAGTCTTCGTGGTTGCTGCTCTGTGCAGTGTCCGGTCTTGTCATAAATCACTGACAAATCAACCTGATTAAATCTCAGCAACAATCACACTCTCAAGCCCTTTCCCTCTGCCATCGTGTAAAACTTCACTTCCCTGCCTGCCACTTCTGTCTGTAATTTTGATAAGCATACACATTTGTTTTTACCAATTTCAATTGTCACTAGGTGCGTTTCCATTACCCCTTAAAATGCGCAAAACCTAAATATCGAAATTAAAAACTGGTAATGGAAACACCTACATTTCGAAAAAACTCTCAAATATCGCAAAAAAGTTTTTAGTTTTTGAGACGTATTGATACAAACAAATGGAAACACTTTTTCTACACATCACCGGCGTCAGCGGAGTTGTGTGTGTCCACGCTGTGTTGGTTTATGTAACTTGAGGGGACAAATGAACCACATGTTTATTGTCATGCATTGCTGACGTGGGCATCGTTTCTCAATAAATTAGAAAAACCTTTCCTATCATTCCCCTTTTCCGTGCATGGTTGAAGGAGACTGGCTCGCATCCAGGCTCCCACTGCCTCCTGCGCCGACATGTCACCTTAAGTCACATAAACCAGTATGGGTGTGTGGACACAACCACCTTGATGTCAGCGCCTCATCACCGCTGGTGTTTAAAGGCTCCGTTCTTTCTGCAGTCAGGTTAAAGCGCACATCCACCGTGTTGGTAAACAATTAATCCCTCTATATATCAACGGAGGCAACAGTGCTTGATCAGCTTGGGTTGGAGGTGGTGTGAGTGCGGGCCAGCGGGGGACAGGGGAGGGGGCATTCGGGCTTCAGCACGGAACAACTGGCCCGTGTGAGTGCGTCCTTATTTGTGGCCGCTGCCAGCGCCACACGGGCTTTGCCTTTCAGTAATCAAGCGCTGTTTTTGTCTTTGTTAAAAACAGTAACAGCAACAGCTGTAGGCAGCTGAGATGGCGTAGCCACGAGTGTGCCAGTGCCACCCACAGAGGAAGCTGGCATACCCAAAAATGTGATGCATTTTTTGTTTTTGTTATAGTCTATAGCTTCTAACATGTTATCGATCAGTCAATACATTTGTAAAAATCGCCGTCAGGTGATGCGTTGCGACACCTGCACCGGCTCGCGGAGAAACTGGACTAATGGAATAATTAACGAGTTAAAGGCCAAACCACGCCGTCTTGCCCTTTAAATTGAGAGCTGCAGTGCGCACAGGAAAGCAGCGATATCGTTGTCCTCTGCTGCTTTGCGATATAAAACCATCAGGCCAAGCTGTTACATAATCATATGTGATGAATGATGAGCCCAGTAGTTGTGTTCAGATGGTTAAATAGCTTTGTTGATCATGCGATCAAAGTAATTTAAGCGCCGTTACGCACGCCGCATCTCTCTCGTCCAGTGCGCTCCTCTCCTCTCCTCTCCTCTCCTCCCTCTCCAGTACCGGGCTGCTCAGCTCTGGGACCGGGGCTGAGAGACGTCACCGCTTTCATTCCGTCTGATCCCTCTGGTCAGCGCGTTTAGATCCGAGTGGCCTGAGTGTCCCACACCTGAGCTCTGTGCCATAGCGCGCAGCTCCAGCTCAATGAATGACAGCAGGTCTCCCAGTTACCTGCAGCTGCTGCTCAACACTGATCAGAGCAGCTCACCCTTTGCTGAGGTTTTATTATAAACTACGTTTTTTATGCTGCAGCTCCACAATATGTTTATTTGTCCCTCTCTCTATTAATGCGTTGGATCAAATTTTTATTCTGCGTTTGTATCCATCCAGCTCTCTGTCCACACTCTCCATGGCGGAAACGGTTACGCGCAAAACCCTCATTTAAATACTGCGGTTTGTGCGTGTTGTCATTTAGCATATTACTCATAGTAGATCATTGTGCTTGCGCTAACCAGACACGCAAAAGTGTGTTTTTTGAATGACTTTGTTATTGATTTATTTGAGCACGTCATATCCATAAAACCTGTCCCTCTTCAGTCATTTCTAATCGTTAACACACACACACTTTGTACGTGTAGACACTCCGTGACTCTGCTGTTCTGGCCCTGACATCTCTTCCTCATCTTTCTCCTCTTTTTCTTCCTCACCGCAGTTCTCAGCCTCTGCAGATGAAATGAGGAGGGGGGAGCCTAAGGGACTGTTCGTTATTTATCATCAGTGCCACCGGAGGGATTCACGGGACTTTTTTTTTTTTTTACATGACCCCCCTGTCGGAGTCAGTAAATTTTAACATGACCCTGCATAAGCCTTATCAAAAGATACATGACCCCCCCCCCCCCAGCCATCAAGTACGTGACATCGCATCACGTAGCGCGTGACACTACATTATTTCATTTTGACAACCAGCAACACCTTCTCATCAATCCATGCCATTTATCAGCTGTTATTAAAACCCAACTCATCAATAACAGAATCGCGATTTTGGACCAGCTCACATTACACAACAAGCCATTAACAATTAATCCACACTCAAACCGAAGCAACAATAATGTGAACTGCACTCAACAACGTATAAGGTTTACGACAGATATGACAGACAACTCTCTCTCTCTGTGTGTGTGTGTGTGTGTGTGTGTGCGCGTGTGTGTGTGTGTGTGCGTGTGCGCGTGCGTGTGCGCGTGTGCGTGTGTGTGAAAGAGAGGGAAAGAGAGAGAGAAGTAGATAAAACCAGCTAGCTGTTAGCTACCGTAGCTCAGGCGTCGGTCTCCCGTCAGGTAAAAGCTGCCGTTTATTCCTCAAATGAAGCTCATGTCTCCGGTACAGTTATCCATCACTGCTGTTGAATTAGCCGCTAAACTGCTGGACGCTAAAACCGAGGGGGCGTCTGTGTGTTTACAATTCACGAAAGCAAGGTGAACGTACGTGCTGCTCAGACTATGTAGAGTTACGCAATGAGGCAGGCAGGCAGCGCATCCTCTGTACGGTACTGAAGTTAAACTCACTCACCCATAAAAGACGTGCTAAGCCGCGGGCAAAACCCTTATTGAGTTCTTGGCGAAGCGGTTAGCATCGTCGCCTGCCGTGCGGGAGACCCGGGTTCGAAATCAACTCAGGGCAGATCAGAACAATATAAAGTAACGTTGTGATTTGGGCCGTTGCTCTCATTGTCATCAGCGTTTGCAGCTTAGAAATGTCCCGTTTTTGTTTTGTTTTTATTTTTTGCGGGCATTGCAGTGTCCTCCAGACAAAATGTTGAATGACCCCCCCTTGCTGACCTTTTTTTTTTAGTGGACCCACCCCTCAACAAAGAATATTATGACATGACCCCCCCCCATTTTCCTCCGGTGGCCCATTCCATAAATAACGAACGGTCCCTAATGCCATTTGATTCGTCAGGGGCCAGCGGAGCCTTCGAGGAGTGAGATGCTGATGAAGAGGACTCACAAGTTATAATCTATTGATGACGGTTTTATTGATTGAATTTATGCTGTTTTGTAGCCTAACCTGAGTGAAGCATGAATAAAGTTTTTTTTAAACTTGACTTTTGCCTCTTAATTGTACATGCAGCACACAGGGATTATAATTTATTTATTTATTACGTAGGATTGTAGAATATTGTAGGCTACCTAGTTCAAAAGGCCCGACCTAAATGAATAAAGGTCGTATGAATTATTTATAGGCTAAATATATGGAGCGCCTGGCGCTCCCGCTCCTGCTTTTATTGATCGCCGAGACGTCGGCCGGTGGTCGAGCTCGATCAAAGGCCGACGTCTCGGCGATATCTTGCCAATGAGCAAACGCTCTCCATGCGACGTCTTGGCGACGGAACTTGATGCGTCGGGAATACGTCGGCACGACGTATGTGTGCTATCTGGGTACTTTGTGCTATTTCAACAATTCTCACATCAAAATGTTCAGCCTTTTCGGGACAGGTGTGCTATGTCTTTTCTCTTTTCAACTATTCATACTTTTTGCAATATTCAACTATTTCAGATTTTTTTTTCCCCATAGAGAATGCATTGGAACAGTCTTGAAACTCTTCAAATCTTCTTACTTCTTTCAGCCTTTAAAGCGTCCACATACTTTCAGCTAGAGACTTCATTCAAATTCTGAGCTGTAGACAAACTTCTAATGTATTCATCCTGTATGTACAACTTTTTCATAGCTTGTACCGTTTTTGAGATAAATCCTTTAAAAGCACATGAGGATTTCTGACAAATTTCACACTTTTCAATGAGTGTGTATGGGGTTGGGTCAGAGTGAGTGACATCATCGAAAAAACATTCAGGATTTTTTCTGGATAAATTGCCAGCACGGCCACAAATTAAACTCTAGACACATGATTTCCTCACCGGTTTGTAGCCACACTTGCCGTGTCTCATTTAATGTGCTCAAAACAGCAGACAGACTTACAGAATTGTCTCAGTGAGCCTAATTGTGCAGCTAGACCCGCTCCAGTGGCTCATCCACTTCAATATAAAAGTAGGAGCTGATTTTTTTAGAAAAGCAGAAATGCCCCCCTTTTCTACCTTGCGACCCTGAGAAAAGTTTTTGCCCTACAAACATTTAATGCACATCAATGTGCTCAGGAAGGTCTCCTTGCCCCAGTAGTCATGGCGACAGCTCTCCATTCCGACACACCTCCACTTCGACACCCCGCTGTTCCGAAATAGCCCCACTTCGAAACACCGCTACTCCGACACCCCCTCCTCCCCCCCGCAGCTGTCCAAGGTGCTGAACCGCGTGACGTTGTTTACATTCTGCTTTGTGGCTTGTCTGTGAAACATGCGCTGCTCAGGGACTGGGCAGATCTGTCCCACTTGCTTTCTCCCCGACTCCGTTGTTGGAGATCTCCCACACAGTAGGTAGAAATACACTTTTTATCTTTTTCTCCCCCCCTGCTCCGCTCGAGCGCGGCTGAACCCGGCTTGAGCTCACACGGGCGCGAGGCTGCTGCAGCCGCCGCTCGTGCTGACAGCTGACTGAGGGAGATGCTTTGGTTGGGCTTAGACAATGAAGAAAGGAGTTGGTTAAGTTTAGTAAAAAGACCAGGTAGAGGCTAGACAGGCTAGAAGCATAATGAACGTTGTTATGTCATTATTTGCTTGTTTTGCAGTTAATTATGCACATGATCCGTTTGACCCCAAAAAGGAAAAAAGGATCAATGCGCACTGCGCACTGGGGGTTTCCCCCAATAGCCTTTTCGGAGTAGCGGGGTCTTTAGAAAAAATAGAAAACCCCGCTATTACGATGAATGGAAGTCTATTGTCGGAAAGGCGGGGCTTCGGAAAGGCGGGGTGTAACCGTCATGGCCACATTCTGATAAGAGGTACGGTTCTCTTTTTATGGGCTGTTTTCGGAAGCTGCACAGAGCTCAAATCTCTCTGCTCTGCTCTGCTCTGTGTGCAGTTGGTCCAGCTGTAGCGGCCAGCTCGTTATCAAAGTCTATAAATAGAACAGTGCAGGTGCAGCCTGGCCACTCGTTAAGATGTTTTTAAACACAGCCCCACACACACACATGATAAACCAGACTGACAGAGGATGTCCACGCACAAACACAGGCATAACACTCACACAGACAGACACACACAGACACTCACACACAGTCACACATGCACACATACACAAACAGACAAACACACAAACACAACACTGTTCCACACAGTAAAATGTAAGCAGTTAGTTGAGTCGCCATGGTAACTTCTGAGGGCAGGCTGCCACGCAGGGGCCTCATTTATCATTGTGGATACACCTTTTTTTACGCCATTTTCCCCTCGTTTTGTGCGTACGCACTTTTCTCCGCCAAATTTGGGATCTATCAAGCCAAAACCTGACGGGGAAAAGTGCGGACATTTACACCCATTTTGACCCTGGCGTACGCCTTTTTTGAGGAACAGGAGGAATTGGCGACACCGTTGCTGAGTCAGAGAACTGCAGTGTGAGAGGGAGAGAGGAGCGGAGTACATTTAGAAGAGCACAGTAGGATTTTTTGAAGTAATTGTGGTAGTGGTGGACCGCTGATGCTGGCAATCCAACCCGCTCTATAATAACACTAGGCTCTATGTTAATTGATAAACAGAGCGGATTGTGGATTTTGCTTTTTTGATTAGGCTATGTGTGACGTCTGACAAGGATCAAACCATCCAAGTTTAAAAACACATCGGCAGCAGCGCACACTGATCTGCAGCTACTGAGACTGTTATTATTCTGTCACCTGAGTTAACGAGGTGCACGTGTGTTTGGAGCTGACGAGAGGAGAGAATAAAGAGCGAGACAACACGGCCCTGAGGAGGAACTGTGAAGGACTCAGCTGTAGCCTAATGGAAAATGACCTAAACCGAGTCCAGTAGAGCTGTAACTGTGTAGTGGAAAGGCCTGCAAAGTAATGGTAACTATCGTCCTGCTTCCTACATTGTTTTAACATCTAGGTAAAAAAAAAAAAAAAAAAAAGATTTTCTGGGATAAACGGGCAGATTACATAAGATTATTCTTCTTTCTGCTCCCTTTTGTTGAGATTTGGGAGGTTTTTGTTTTTATTGTAGCTTATTAAAATGCAAGATCATTTTTCTGACTGATTTATTGCCCGTGTATCTGCTTTCGGAGAAGCGGAGAAGTTCCGCTTCTTTCCCCCGTCCTCCGCCCGTTGTCTCCCCGTTGTCACTTTGTTGTCACTTGTTGCTGCGCCACAGAGAGCACATGGCTAATTAAATATGCACGTGCTGACCATATATAGTTGTATATAGGCGTTCTGGGGGCGGAGTAAGAGGTGTGTTCACGTGTGCACCATTCTTGAGTCCTGTGTCATGTATTGCGGAGAGTTGTGCGTACGCACAGTTTGATTGATCTGAAAAAGGTGTAAATATTTAGGGTGTACGCCATTTTCATCTTTTCGCCGTACGCAAATATTTAGTAGCAGTTTTACACCCTCTTTGATAAATGAGGCCCCACGCAGGTCTAATCAATCAGATCATTAGGGAGAGAGGAGTTCTGTGGCGCTTAACAGTTTTACTTTCTGCACATGTACACGCAGACAGAGAGACCGTCAGACTCACACACCCACAGGTTTTCAGCTCACATTCATCAGCCTCTCAATGATTTTATACTTTTGATGTAAACATGTGTTTATTTGTTAGCCATTGAAATTTGTCTTGTTGTAATTTGTTATAGGGGTGGAACCTATGTACAAGCCAACCGGCTTCGTTCCCTCCTTGCACCATTGAAATTTGTGTGCTAAATAAATAAACTCTCTAAACTCTAAACTCTCCAACAATTTATATTTTTCTCATGAATTTAAGTTCAGACGTTTAGTCTTTCCAACTCTATTAATAGTAGTACAATTACAGGTGGAGCCAGGACATAGGATGCAGCTTTTAACATGTGACCTATCTATCTATCTATCTATCTATCTATCTATCTATCTATCTATCTATCTATCTATCTATCTATCTATCTATCTATCTATCTATCTATCTATCTATCTATCTATCTATCTATTTTCAAACCCTTTGTCTCTTTTTTCTCTCTTTTTCTTTCTTTCTTTTACTCCTTCATTTGTATTTTACATAACTTCTTTCTATCTTTCCCTCTCTATCCATCCATCCATCTACCTCTTTCTATCTATCATCCCCCTCTCTCTTTTTCTTCTTTCTTTCTTTCTTTTACCCCATTTCTTTTTACTTCTTTGTTTCTTTCTTTTGTTCTGTCTTTCTTTCTACTACTTTTCTCTTTCTTTGTTTCTACCCCCTTTCTTTCTTTCTTTCTTTCTTTCTACCACTCTCTGTATATCTCTCTCTTTCATTTATCCACCCCAATTTCTTTCCTTCTTTCTTACTACCCCTCTGTCTCTTTCATTCATTCTCTATTCTCTTTATCTTCTATTATTCTGTTTTTCTTACCTTTTTCTTTCTCTATCTACCCTTCTCTCTGTGTCTTCTTTCTTTCTGTCCTTTTGTTCTTTCTTTCTTTCTTTCTTTCTTTCTTTCTTCAGCTCACTCAGCATTGTTTCAACAATTTCTTCAGCTCATTCAGCATTGCTTTCAGCATTCACACCATTTCCATTCTTGGAAATATTTTTTCTAGTTATTTTTCATCTTCCAGACGCTTTTTCGTTCCGCTACTAGTCCTGCAGGACATATTATATATCAAAACGTGCGTCTTGATCGGGACGTAAGTCGCAAAAAACTGCGCAAAATTTTGCATTGAAGTCTATGGGACGGATGGGAAAAAAAGAGCGAAAAAGACCAATCATTGGAGTTTAACAAACGTCTACTGCTCAGGCATACTTTCACCTAGAGACTCCATTTAAACTTTAAACAGTAGACACAAGTCTTGTGTATTGTCGTATTACTCCACGTTAGAAACACCAAATCATACCAAAATTTTCAGTAAGTCCTTAGAGCAACGTTGATCTGTGTTTTGTTCTGATAGGAGTTACCGTTTTGTCATGCTAAGCCTAAATGTGAGACCGGTGCAGAGGCAGAAAATGGCTCTTTTTCTCCACGTTTCTGTCTGTCTCAGCCTGCGGGGGGCCCCTATCACCGTGGTAACCTCTTTGATCCTCAGGCCAGAGCTCGTTAACTTCATAAACAATCCACCTGGTGCTCGTTTAAATGTTTATAAACACCGACACAGCTAAATCAGACTGACACAGGATGCAGCTCATAGTCACACACACACAGAGACTCTAGAACCAGCTTCATGTGATTACAGTCACACACACACACACACAAACACACACACACCTTCATGTGATTAAAACACAGTTAACGTGCAACAGAATTTAAACTTAAACCATGATTTAATCTGGTTTTAAAGTTAAACCTTGTTGGTGTCAAATGCGTCAAATGCCTCTCGTGGCAGCTGAAAGCAGCCCACCCCACCAGCCAGAGGGTCCAGGACCATAGGGACTGCAGTGGAGGAAGGCTGCCTTAACACCCTGCACAATGGCACCCAGTACACAGAAGTTAGACAGGACCAGTCAGCCCATCACCTGGTCCGTTCAACAAATCAGTTTATGCTACTGTGATTTATGTAGCCTAGTTAAATACTACAGTAATCATCATAGTGTATTGGCAGGAAAGACCATTTAAATCTGTATCAAATATCGATTAATGAATTAATCGATAATTTGCATGTTGGTCTTGGTTAAGTACCACCTTGAAAAAAAAACAATGTTTTGTTGCTTAAGCCAGAGGTCTTCAACAGGGGGTCCGCGACCCCTAGGGGGTCCGCGGAGGTACTGCAGGGGGGTCGCGAAAGTTTTGGTTGAGGGAAAAGAAATATGACAAAAGATATGGAAGTTATGAAAAAAAGATCCATAGGGGCGTTCCCTGCTGCTGAACATCGGATTTTACATACAAGTCCTCTGTTTTCCTATAATATAGGTGTCAGGCGAGACTTTGTATTGTATCTGATACAAACACTGCGCACCGTCTCTCTCTCACTCTCTCTCTCGCTCACTCCCCCCCACCCCCCTCTAAAATCAGCCCGATGGCGGGCGCGCGCACACACACACACACACCGCTGTCACTGGTGCTGTGACACTTGGCCCCTGAACCGTCAGCTACACAACGATGGGACTTTAGTTTTCATTCTCCATACACACTCGTTAATTCACAGCACACACTCATACGATGGTGACTTTAACGCGCGCCGCCACGTCTGCTCATAGCGCAGCGACAATGAAGCACCGTCACTGAAACGCTCCGTGGAACCGAGACATGACACCGCGGGCCCGGTGTAAATGTTCCCAGAATCAGCTCCGATGACCGCGGCGCTGACGGTTGGAGGTGAGTCACGAGTCTTGGTAGAGCACGGCCGCTGCAGCGACCCTCTGACTGTCCCATTGCTGCGTGTCAATCCCCCCTCTCACTTTCTCTCCGCGCCCCCGTCTCTCTCCAGCTGCCCTTTCAAAATAAATGCATAAAAAGCCAGAGAAAAAAACAGTAGGGGAAACACTGCTTTGTTTTCTCTGTCTTTTTATGGTTTAGTAATTCTTTCATTGGTGCAGTAGCAGCATTCAGTTACCACAAGCATAGTTGTGACCTGTTGTGATCATGGCATGGCATATATTTTTTATATAAGTCCCTTTGACTAAACTCCTAAAAAAAAGCGTGATTTATAGTCGAGAATATGGCACTTTTGGTATATGGCACCAGGGCCGTTGCTAGGAATTCTGGGCCCCCTGAAAGAATACTAAAGTGGGCCCCTGCCCCCTGACTTTTCCACTTTTTTTCATAGACTACGTATGTATTATCATTTCCTGGCAATACAGGACTCGTTAAATATAAAACACAATTTTATACAATATAAGTAGGGGGTCCCCGCTCCATCTCTCCATCAGTTTGGGGGTCCTTGGCCTGGAAAACGTTGAAGACCCCTGGCTTAAGCTATTCAGTCATTCAATGGTATACTAAAATCCATGTGAAAAAAATGCTTCTCACTGTTCTCAGGTCAAATATTTATATGCGATTAAAATGCAATTAATTGCGATTGATTAATTACAAAGCCTCTAATTAATTAGATTAATTGTTTTAATTGAGTCCTGGCCCTATTACACAAGACACACACACACACACACACACACACACACACACACACACACACACACACAGGTAACCTAATGTGGTTACAGCTCCTCCATATCAGTGCTTATAGAAAGATGATCATGTGTCTGTCTGATCAGCTCTGTCTTGACCTTAAGATCGTGGGTTTGATTCCCATGTTGACAGAGATGGCACAACCGGCAGTAGCCCCGTGGCCCATTCAAAATTTCCCGAGAGGAAATTTTCTAGTTATAGCTGCTGCACAGCGATGGGTCGGGTCCGGGCTACTTTTGGCAAATTTAGGCAATTCTGAGCAACAAACAGGAGAATAGGAAGACAGGACAGTTGACCTTATAATGTTTAATTTGCACCAGATGAGAATTGAACCCACAACTTCTGGAACCAAAGACCATTGTCTATCACACTGAGCTAACTGGCAAGTGGCAGTGCTACGGTGGCTTCACAAATTGAGTAAGCCATTCACTGTCGCACAGGCAGATTTGAAACCCCTGTAAAAAAAAAAATCAGATTTTGAGGTAAAGTTCTGATATGTATTTGTCAAACATCATCTATTATGACTCTAAGATGTTAGGAGCCTACACACATGCTCCAGCCCAAGCTATTAGGATTTTTTTTAGAGGCTTGCTGTGACACCTCCATCGGGACAATTGGCTTGTGCTTCATGTTGAGGACATCTGACATTTTGTCGCTGAGCTAATTGGCTGGTAGGGAGACCTGCTGTGTAGCTTCATTTATCGACTCAGGGAGTCAATGCCCGGGCAGCTGTTGTCAAGGCAGATTTCGAAAATGGTCAAAATGTCACAAATTCTAATATCTAAACAAAAATCTGATAATACATAAATTGCATCTTGACAGCATAGAAATGTTGGTGATTTGTTTTTAACTCTAAGTGTTTTGTTTCATAAGAGAAAATATGATGTTTAAAAATACCACTCTCACATTGACTGCAGTTGTTCTCATGAGAGCAGAATTCAAAATGTTCTCAAAAATTCAGTTTTTGAGATAAAATTCTGATATTTGCCAAACTTCATCAACCATGATTCCAAAATATTCTCAATTTTTTTCAGTTTACAGTACTGTTTACAGTCAAACGTTTTCATGCACTGTAGGCTCAATTTTTGCTTAATCAAAAATCCGAGAAACAAGTTTTGTGGAGGATAGTCTGGAGATGTTCTGTAGCAAGTTTGGTGTCAATTGAGCAAAAATTGTGGGAGGAGATACATTTTAAAAGTTTTACAGTTATTGAAAAAAACAGAGCGATGGACTTCATAATTTGTAATGAGTTTAAGTGGACAAAAGTTTCAGCAGTATTGGGGCTACATTGTGGTGAAGTTTCAAAACTGTAGCATCTACTGTTGGTAGGAATTTCCTTGGAGTTGAGTAAATCTGGCATGGGGTCGGACGTTTCTGTAGAGTTTGGTGAGTTTTCGCCCATGGGAAGTATGATTTCCTTAGAAGAAGAAGAAAGAAGAAAGAAGAAGAAGAAGATTTTTTTTACAACCACACTTTATTTACCAATCACAGGACATTATCAGCTGTTCCTTCTACCCAACTACAGACTTATCTATTTATTTAAAACCCACACCAATAAACACACATACATACACACATACATAAACACAAACAACCCCAAATCAATCCATCAACCAATAAATAAATAAATAGATACTCTGTCAGTTTTTCAGCACACTGGTAAAAGCAAGTTCATTGTTTGACACAGCACACAGGACATTGTTGTGGCACCAAATATCAGAGAAGCTTCCCAGGTCTCCCATCAATCTATAAAATGCGAATTCCAGTCTAATCCTACAGCGGACGTTAGAGCGCCACACTGCGGACGCCGCTGCACCTGCCTGGTCTTCCATTTTATTTCTCCTGGAGATGTAATTTGCCATTTTCGCCTCCCCCACGATAAAATTCAACAGCTGCCACATTGCCCTATTCTCTTTTCTATATCCCGCCCCATAAATAAACACTGCAGTTGTAAAAGTCTGACTAAAAAGACTAAAGACACTTGTCAATAGAGTAAAAAACGCAGAGAGCCGCCCACACTCGCTAAAAATGTGGAAAGTCGTCTCCCTCACTCCACAAAAAGGGCACTGGTTGGACACATTAGCATTAAGAACAGATGTAAAAGAATTGGACGCAATAACCCCATGGAGAACCCTCCACTGTAGGTCTCCAGTCCTCTTTTTCAGGGGGGGCTTGTACAGCACTCTCCACTGTGGAGATGCCCCTCCAAACCTGTCAGAAGAAGAAGAAGAAGAAGAAGAAGAAGAAGAAGAAGAAGAATTACTAGGAATACAATAGTGTCCCGGCAGCTTAGCTGCCCGGACCCTAACTAGGAATACAATAGTGTCCCGGCAGCTTAGCTGCCCAGACCCTAACTAGGAATAAAATAGTGTCCCGGCAGTTTAGCTGCCCGGACCCTAATAATTATAATAATAATAATAATAATAACCAGAAAACTTCAGAAGAGATTTTTGTTTGAACACACAATTCAGTAAACATGGTTAATTGGTTGATTCGCAGCCTAGTTGACTAACATCAATATTAGAATACAAAAATATAAGATATTCTATGGCTCAAACCTTAAGAATGCTGTGTTCACACATACTCAGATTAGAATATTGATTTCAGAGTTTTTGTAAATATTGGTTTACTGTATATCCAATAATCAGCCATAACATTAAAACAGGCGCTTACTGCTGGCTAATGGACTGAGCTGTCTATTTTCTATTTTAGTCTTATTTTTTGGGATTCTGCCATTACGCTATGGTAAGTAATTGAAAGAAAATTGAAATAATAATAATTGAAATTAATTTTCAAATCAAATATTAGTGATTCTGAATGAAAAGGGGCGTAGACTTATACTAATCTGTTACAACAACAAAAATAATAAACAGGGTTACCTTTTTTAATGTTATAGCTGAGAAGTGACATGTGTTCAAAGTCATTTTTGGTCAAACTCAAGACCCTTGTAATTAAGAACAGTTTAAAGCTAGAATTTTGTCAGAGGTCAGGGCCGGGGAGCATACGTCAGTCCGACTGCCCACAAGTCCGACGGCTCATTTCTCCGACTACCCATTCTACAGTGTTGAGGTTAGGTTTAGGGTAAGGTTAAGGGTTAGGGCTACTTAAGTCGGAGAAGTGGGAGGTCGGACTGATGGACGCAAAAATAAAGAAATGTATGGTCGGAGTCGGAGAAATGGGTGGTCGGAGAAATGGGTAGTCGGACAGACGTCATGCGCCCGTCAGGGCCGGGGCAGTGCTGCCTTTTTGTTATTTCACCATAAAAAATTCAAAATCACACATTGTTCAAAATGTTTCAAACCCTCTGTGTGTAATAAGAGTCTGGCCCTGAAAGCATCTATATGCTATTATTCAGTCTTACTAATAATGCCCCCTTGTGGAAACAGAACAGGGCAGTTTTTTTTACACTGACATGTTCCAATCCTACACAGCTGACCCCATCCACCTCATTCTTGTGAGGAAAACTTCCGTTGATGAAGCTCTTAGATGACACCTTTTAGTTTGTCACACCCTCTTCCTCTTCCTCTTCCTCATCTTCCTCATCCTCACCTCACTACTTGTACTTGTACAAAATAGAAATGGAAATAGAAATAGAATACTGCACCTGGTTAGAATAATATATTGTGCTGTTGTATCATTTAAAAGTGACAGTGACAGAGCTGTATTATGATAGGCTGCTGTTAAAGACTGGCGGATGTTGACGCCGTGGCAAGGCAAGGCAAGGCAATTTTATTTGTATAGCCCGTTTTTACAAACAGTTTGTCTCAAAGGGATTTACATGGCATCGTAACAACATCCTCTGTCCTTAGACCCTCACATCGACTGAGGAAAAACTCCATGGAAAACCCTTTTAACAGGGAAAAATCGGAGAAACCTCAGGGTGAGCAACAGAGGAGGGATCCCTCACCCAGGACGGACAGACGTGCAATAGATGTTGTTACAGACAAGAAAACAGTTTATGTCACAGAATGTGCGAAATATGGAAATGTTAGCAGGAGTTGATGAAGGCAGCCTCTGGTGGGGGGGGGGGTGCAGGGAGAGCTGGCCAGCTCGATGGGAGGACTGGGTGTAGGAGTGGGGTCTACTGCTGAAGGAGCTGCTCAGAGCAACATGGTGCCTGCAGACCGCCTGAGCACATAGTCTGGCAGTCACTATGATGCACGACTCCTTTTGAGTAGCATGTACATCACCGCTTTTTGGCTGCCATACAGCGATCACTCCGTGACAAGTCTCTCTCTGGCTTCTTACCAGGAACAAATTTGCATGTGGAATTGAATGACACGTCACGTGAGAGCTTTTTCTGGGCGTTTTTAAAAACAACTCGACCAGATTAGACTTCTGCAAACGATGTCATCACTGTGATCATACAGTGTATTTTATATCCCAAAGTCTTGTGTTAAGAGAGGTGTTGCTCTTTTTGGGTGGATAAATGATTCATTGTCTATCCAATAAGTCTAACTACACAACTTTCATGTCATCTTTAGTGTTGTCTTTCTTGATGAACTAGATTTGATCACAACCTGCACAATGGCAAGCCTCAACAGGTCATACCTGCCATATACCGCACAACAGTGATGATCATTCCTGACATGCAAACTCAGACAGTACACGCTCCACAAAGACCTTGAGTCTGTTTACTAACTTGGGTGCCCTTCAGGTGGAACTGTCCATGGACTCCAGTCAAGGCCAATTCAATCACACACACACACACACACGCACACACACACACACACACACACACACACACACACACACACACACACACACACACACACACACACACACATACGCTCACTCATGCACACACGGTCAGGTTCCAGAGATAAAAGGCTGAAAGACTTTTTTATGTTTTCACTTCAAGAATTATCTTAATGTGAAATCTGGAATTTAAGATAAGCTATCTGTTACACAGGAGTTTTCTTTTAGCTTCTTAGATATGACCCTGCGCGTTCTTTTGAGCAAAGGAAATGACTCTTTTCTGAAATTGGAAACAAATCAGAATTCTTAAAAAAAAAAAATCGTCTGATCTGTTTCCAATTTCAGAAAAGAGTCATTTCCTTTGCTCAGAAGAACGCACTGGGTCATATCTAAGTAGCTCATTGCAGGGAGGGTACTAATGGTCATTCTGTTGCACAACACAATGAAAAAAATGATGTCCTCAGGCCCACCCCTGAGCACAAAGCAGGTATAAAAACCTCCCACATGCTGCATGTCATCACAGTGGGTTGAACCAACACTGCTCAGTGACACATATACACAGGTTTCTTACCGAACCTGCTGTGACAGGACCTGTCACTTTGCATTCATTGTCTCTGGACTGGAAAACTCCAGGAACTTTAATACGCATTGCCCTCGCTAAGACCGTTGACTTTAATCGAGCAACCAACACTTAGTTCATTGCACTTGTGAGTGTAATCTTTATGAACAATAGCAGTTCTTACTGAGGCTATTGGATCATCGTCATCAACATGATAATAAGCATTGCTCTGATCTGGGCCGTAGTGGTTGGATTCTGCTGCCTTCTGTGGCTCGCTGTTGGGATACGACACAGGTGAGACTGTTGAAGTTGCTGTGTTCTGCTGAACCTTCCACACTTTTTGTTATCTGAGTAAACGTGCACAACAATGATGTGTATGATTCATGTGATCACTTATGCAATCATTTTATTGTGAACAGCCATGTTGTGAGTGCTAACTATACACAAAGGCTTTTGTAGAGATGATGGAGTTTGTTTGGCATGCTGCTGATTCACAAACATAGTCACCAATGCAACAATGCTTAGCTGCTCTTTACAAAGACTATGTTGTGCAGTCATTGGTCATGTGTATTCAGAGTGAAGATGTAGCTGCTTTGGTATTTCCCTCTCTAATAATATTATGTTGTCAGACTATTTTTTTCAATAGATCTTTTCAGTACAGTTATTATTTTAGTGGACTTGGAAACTACCTTTTAATGTTTTGGAAATACTGTGGTTGGTGGGAGTGAGTGGTTCAATTTCAGTAAAACTGGTCTGAATGAGTTTAATGATTAAAGGTATCATCAGCCTTCGGCAGTAGGAAAAAGCATACATCTGGCGGTGGAACCTGTTTTGGAATTATGCCTTCAAGAGTCAAAAGTAGAGTTTTGATAAAAACATGGCATGCATCCAAAGAAGCTGAATAATGTCTTTATTTATGTATGATACAAAATACATAGAACATTCTACAGATTTTGATCACCAAACTTAGAACAAATTTGAAATGTTTGGCCAGAAGAACCTGAAAAAACATTCTTATTGAACAGAGATTATTGATTCCATGAACTGCCAGTGCTTTCTCGCTTGATCACTGCAGCTTTGAATAGCATGAGAAGACACTGTGACAGTAATTGTTTTCAGATCTCATGGGATGTGATTTTTTTTTCTGTCCTCTCTGCTTTGGCAGCAAAAAAAAACATTTTGTGCATTATATTTTTATAATGGTTTGTTCATCAGCAGACAAAAGAGCAAAGTACTTACTGAGAAAGGAATTTAATAATAATCCCTGTACTTACAACGTATCCTTATTACAATCCTTATAATCTTCTCTATTCAGACAGAAATGATAGCAGACACTTTGACTTTCCATCGGTGACGGTTTGTTTTCTTCTCCGTGCCCACAGGCAACCTGGAGAGCCTGCAGTTGAAAATGGCTTCATCCCTTACCTGGGCTGTGCTCTGCAATTTGGGGCAAACCCTCTTCAGTTCCTCCGCAGCCGCCAGAAGAAGTACGGCGATATTTTTACCTGCAAAATCGCTGGCCAGTACATTCACTTCCTGTGTGACCCCTTCTCCTACCATTCAGTCATCAGACAAGGAAGGCATCTGGATTGGAGGAAGTTCCATTTTGCTACATCTGTCAAGGTAGATTTAGGGGATTTTATCATGTTGTGTTCTGTTGCGATATTACTCTTATTACATGGTCCTAACATGGTTCCTCCTGTCTTCACCAGGCGTTTGGCCATGACAGCTTCGATCCTCGTCATGGCCACACCACAGAGAATCTCCACCAAACCTTTCTGAAGACTCTGCAGGGTGAGGCTCTACCCTCCCTGATAGAGACCATGATGGTGCACCTGCAGGATGTCATGCTGAGGTCAGACACACTCAGCCCCAGCCAAGACCACTGGGAAGTGGATGGCATCTTTGCTTTCTGCTACAAGGTTAGTAACTGGACTGAAGGCAGACAATATACAAGATTGATTAAAAACACTGGATGATAGGCCCTAATAGTGGACAGTCTGGACAAAATAACTTTTACATTTTGTATGACAACTGTAACTAAATCTTAACTCTTAATTTGTCCTACTGTTATTCAGGTCATGTTTGAATCTGGCTACCTGACACTTTTTGGAAAGGAGTTTGGTGAAGATAAGTGTCAGGCTCGGCAGGCAGCCCAGAAAGCTTTGGTCCTCAACGCTTTGGAGAACTTCAAAGAGTTTGACAAAATCTTCCCTGCATTAGTGGCTGGTCTGCCCATCCATGTCTTCAAGAGTGCATACAGTGCCAGAGAGGTTAGTGGACTTTTCCTACTACTATTAAGGGAGAAATTACACAACATAAACTAACAAAAAACATAAACTGTCACAATACATGCTGGCAGTCTTCCTTACCTTTTTTTGCTCAAAGGAAAACTTGTATAACTTATTTCTGTATTTATTCCCTAGAACCTAGCAAAGACCATGCATGCTGAAAACTTGTCCAAGAGGAAGAATGTGTCTGATCTGATCTCTATGAGGATGATCCTGAATGATTCCTTATCTACCTTCAATGACGTGAGCAAGGCTAGAACTCACGTAGCCCTGCTTTGGGCTTCACAAGCAAACACCCTGCCTGCTACCTTCTGGAGTTTATTTTATATGATAAGGTATGTTGATAGGCTCTCTTATTCAGTACCTTTGGTTCTGTCTTTGAATGCAACAAAAAACAGCCACAATGGTGGATTTCAGTGTAGACTGGAATTTCCACACTAGTATAGACTGTATACTAAATCTTAGACCAAGATCACAAATACAATTCTTTGGCGTATTACTGTCTTTAAATTAGTCAAATAAATAATACACTCTAAACATGTCTATATGCTATAGACATGTATATCTTATATCTAACTGATTGGTCTCAGTAAACCAGTTTAACGACACTGTGTTTTTGGATCTATTGGTCATGCATAACACACCAGGTATCAAACAGAAGATATAGTTTGGGCATTGACATGTAAACTTATTAGGAGCTGCTGCTCTACTGAATTAGTCAATGCTGCAATTAATGGCACTTAAGTTATAGTCCTCACTGACACTTGAACCAAGAGCTAAGGAAAATAAATTTTATTGGACAAATACAGCCAAATGCTGAAGACAACAAAGACTCAAAATAATAGTTGAATGTTGCCATTTGTGGCACCCATATAAAAAAAAAAACAGTTCTGAAGCTCTGAGTATTTTCTTTTCCTGTGAAATGGAAGCCATGTCACATGCATCAAAAAGGGAAATAATTGCCATTGTATCTGATGTATAGTGGCTTTATAAAGGATTCAAGCCTTTTTACAAATTTTGTAGTAGAACTGTCACTTATTGTTCACTATTGTTTTCCTCTTTAATCTACACTCTCAATGTCTCAAAGTTTCAATGAAGCTATACTGAACTAAAACATAAGAAGTTCTTTGCACAGATGTGATAGCATCCATGGTGTGACAGCAATGAAATGACAATATCTGTTACTGCATAGGTTGACATGAAAAGTAATTCATTATTTGTGAAAAATTGTTAATACCTAATAGTGACTTACGGGTTCTGGTTTCTGTATTCAGGAGTCCTGATGCAATGAAAGCAGCTCGTGAGGAAGTGCAGAAGGTTTTTAAAAGTTCCGGTCAGACAGTTGACCTCAGCGACCCCACACTGAAACTTACCAGGGACCAGCTGGACAACATGCCTGTTTTGGGTAAGATTTCTGCCTAAAATAGAATTTTTTTAACAACAACCGCACTTGCATTCAAATTTTGGCCTGCTGAGACTGAATTCAACCACTGTGTTCTGTGAGTTTTTGTCCAATCTGAGATTAAGCAGGGGATAAACATATATGTTCCTTTTAAATAGAGAAATTAATTTAATTTGTGTTTTTCTGTTTATAGACAGCATCGTAAAAGAAGCCATGCGTCTTTCCAGTGCTTCAATGAATGTGCGTGTTGCCAAGGAAGACTACCTGCTTCACCTTGACAATCAAGAAGCTTACCATATTAGGAAAGATGATGTCATTGCACTCTATCCGCCCATGCTGCACTATGATCCAGAAATCTATGAGGATCCCTGTGTAAGACTCCTTTTTAATGCCTACTGAATAGATGAGAAACTATCTTTAGGAGCTCTGCAAGTTTATGACGCTCTTCTTAAAACTCACCTTCTTTTTTCTGTGTCTTCTCTTTGTCCTGCAGGAGTACAAGTTTGACCGTTTCTTGGATGAAACGGGTCAGGAGAAAACTGCCTTTTACCGCAGTGGGCGACGGCTACGTTATTTCTACATGCCCTTTGGCTCTGGGGTCACCAAATGTCCTGGCAGATTTTTCGCTGTGTATGAGATCAAGCAGTTCCTCAGTCTGGTTCTGGCCTACTTTGATATGGAACTACTGGACCCTGCAATCAAAGTCCCACCTCTTGACCAGTCGCGTGCTGGACTTGGAATCCTCCAACCTACCTATGATGTGGACTTCAGGTACAAGCTGAAATCAGACTACTAGTCTCTGTCTTTGTAAGATGGACTGACTTATGTATATTGCACATAGTATATATATATATTTAACATGTAAATGAAGATGCGTTGCTGCATGTGTAAATAGACTGAATTATACATTTTTGTTGCTTTAATTTTGTGCTGAAGTGCTAAACACTGTGTCTGTTGAAATATGTGAGGTAGCATCTTCAGTTCCTGTGGAAAGACAGACCTAGAGTCATGTAAATGTATACCATGAATGTGTTTTTATACTTCAAGGTGGTAGCTGTGGCCTGGATTACAACCTGTAACCGATGTTTCAAGCATTTGAAAGATGATTTTTATATCAAAAAGGAAATTAATAGCACCAGGCGAAAGCCTGAGAGATTGGTCAGACTAAAAATGAAATGGTCTAAGTCACTAGTAATGAATGATGAGATAAGTGGCTTGCACTAAATCGGCTATGCAAAGACCCCGGTATGCTCCCTTGAGAACTATAATGTAAGTTTGCATTTGCACTCTTTTGTAAATACTACAATTTTAATGTATGTTAAATGTTAGCATTGACTATCAAAGACAGAGTGCTGTGTTGAAATGTGCTCATTTTCTGTGTGTTTATCACATGGCATGAAAATCACATGGATCATGTGTTCTGTTCTCATTTGTCTATGGATATTCTCATTCATCCAGGTCATTGTTATCTCTGGGCAACAAACTGAGTCGAAGGCAACCTCACTAGTCTGACGATCGACGGTCAGACTAGTCAGACTGATGTGTTGTGAACTGATGAAGCAAGAGGCGAAATGTCTTCCTAGTCAAATACAAGTCCAGTTGCCTTTGATTCAATTTGTTGGCCAGAGATCTGTTCTCATTTATTTGGTACTTTGACGTCAGGACATTTAATTTATGAAGTGCAATTGCTGAGGCAAGCATGACCATTTATTTCTTCAATGAATTAATGCAGTGCAATTCAGTTATCAGTATCATTTTCTGCCTTCACCTCCACCCTGCAATAGGAGATACAGATCAACCTTGGACTTTGCTCCCTCTGGCTTTCTAAGTTTCAGACACTGGTGTCAATGAATACTTGTCAGATTGTTGGCCAATACTGACCTTTATAACGACCTCTACCCTCTCAGTGTCGTGATCGCAAGACCTGCTACTTAACAATATCAGTTTGTAGTTCAGGTGCTCATTTGTAACTCAGGCTGATATTTATGACATAAAGTTGGCTGAACTTTTTTGCAGGTGAAGGTTTTTTTTAAGTGCTGCGCAACAGGAATTCTCTCTTCAAACTGCACTCCAACATTTATAAGGGAGTAATTCATTGATTGTAATTAACTAATGCCTTATTAATACTGTTAATTATATGGCAATTGCACTAAATAGCTTGGCACCGACCTCAAAATGCAAGGTTAAGCCGGAGACATAATCACCTCAAAAAATGTTTTTCATGTAAAACAGGTCATTTCAACAATTAAAATTACCTATTTTACATGAAAAACATTATGCCTTTGTTATGTCCATGTAGACATACCCTGAATGATTCTAATGAACTTGTGGTTAGAGAATTGCTGTAATGATGCAGAGGTGTTTTATTTTATTTCCTCACAGTCTGAAGTTTTTTTTTCTCAACAAAGTTCATCCCAAGAGTATGTGTGTGTATCATGTAGATGCTGAACAAACAGATAATAAATCAATACATTTGTACACCTGTCTCAGTGCTCCATCACGTGTAGTGTTATGCAAGTGTTTTGGCTAGTTTCAGAACAATTTGTCATTTTCCCATCCAGGGTCCAGGTTGCTGAAATAGCAGATCCACTTGCACATGTCTGTGCACCTACAGGAGTGTTGGTCTTAAGATGTATGGAAGCAAATTTTGAAATTAAAATGAAACTGACAAGACAAAAAGAAAAAGAAAAGAAAAACAATCGGTGGGGTAGCATAATGAATTACTGCCTTTGTTGTCTTCGTTTTCACCCCATTAACCCCCTTCCCCCCACCCTACTCCCGATTGGCATATTGAGTATGACCAATTTTTTCTTCAATGAATTAATGCAGTGCAATTCAGTTATCAGTATCATTTTCTGCCTTCACCTCCACCCTGCAATAGGAGATACAGATCAACCTTGGACTTTGCTCCCTCTGGCTTTCTAAGTTTCAGACACTGGTGTCAATGAATACTTGTCAGATTGTTGGCCAATACTGACCTTTATAACGACCTCTACCCTCTCAGTGTCGTGATCGCAAGACCTGCTACATAACAATAGCAGTTTGTAGTTCAAGTGCATCAAAAAATGAAAGAATCAAACAATGCTTATGGCATAAAGTTGGCTGAACTTTTTTGCAGGTGAAGGACTTTTTTAAGTGCTGCACAGCAGGAATTTTCTCTTTTCAAACTGCACTCCAACATTTATAAGGGAGTAATTCATTGATTGTAATTAACTAATGCCTTATTAATACTGTTAATTATATGGCAATTGCACACATGATTAAATAGCTTGGCAAAGACCTCAAAATGCAAGGTTAAGCCGGAGACATAATCACCTCCAAAAATGTTTTTCATGTAAAACAGGTCATTTCAACAATTAAAATGACCTATTTTACGTGAAAAACATTTTTAGACATACCCTGAATGATTCTAATGAACTTGTGGTTAGAGAATGAGAATTGCTGTAATGATGCAGAGGTGTTTTATTTTATTTCCTCACAGTCTGAAGGTTTTTTTTCTCAACAAAGTTCATCCCAAGAGTATGTGTATGAGTACAATGTATCATGTAGATGCTGAACAAACAGATAATAAATCAATACATTTGTACACCTGTCTCAGTGCTCCATCACGTGTAGTGTTATGCAAGTGTTTTGGCTAGTTTCAGAACAATTTGGTTGTCATTTTCCCATCCAGGGTCTAGTTTGCTGAAGTAGCAGATCCACTTGCACATGTCTGTGCACCTACAGGACTGTTGGTCTTGAAATTAAAATGGATGAACAGAAATCCTTTTTCATTTTCTTTTTTTTTATGATCAATTATTTATTGTTTTTTTTGCAGACAGCCGCCTTACTGCCTTTGTTGTCTTCGTTTTCACCCCATTAACCCCCTTACCCCCACCCTCCTCCCGATTGGCATATTGAGTTAACAGAATTGTTCAATCAACCAAAACCAAACAAACAATAAGAAAAAATAAGAAAAACAAAACAAAACAAACAACCACAACAACAACAAAACAGACAAAACAAAACCATTAACTTCCCAAAGCACTCACTCATACATCTTTCATTCACTCACTCATTCTACCTGTCTGTGTTTAGGTTATCACGATGCAATGCGCATGCGTCGGCGTCTGCAGCCGTTCACCGGAGCTCCTCATACTCCGACTGAAAACTGATCTATTTTTGTTTTTTAAGAGACTTTCATGCCATTTGGCCTGGACCATAGCACTCCTCGACCATCTCCTCTACCAGGAATTATACCTGATCGCTGGATGCTATATCAGTGAGGTTCATTTCATTACCTCAACACTGCCTAACCTGCGTCTGATAGCGTAGGTAGGCTACCGGTGACTTCCGCCGGCTTGTCGGCACAGCAGGGCCTGTGCTGTCACTCCTGGCCTCCCCTCTGCGCCCCCAAGCTCAAGCGTTAGGAAACGCTTGAGCAGGCGCTCATCTATAAACTTTTTAAAACTTGGAATAACTCACCGGTGTTGATCCATCCACAGTGCGCCTATATAAGTCTCATCAGCCCACTATCCAGACCAGATGGCCCCGGCAGCTGAAATCTCGGAGCTGAAGTCGGAACTCGGGTCCATCGAGCGTCTCATTGAGGATCTTCTTCAGAGGCAGTCGGTGCTGTGTTCCCGGCTGGCTTGCCTGGAAACACCGGATCATCAGCGATACCCCCCCTTGGCTCCTCGTCCTGAAGTGGTTGACGTTCCCGGTCTGAGCTCCTCTGTCTCATGGTCCTCCGCTGTAAGGGGCACGGGAAAGCCCTGTCTCCCCCTTTTCGACCCACACAGCAACGACATCCCACTCTCCAACTTCTTCTCCCCCCTGGCGTCGCTTCCCTCTGAGCCAGTCTCTCCACCGGCTGCCCGCAGCGCGACCCGGCGACGAAAGCGCTGCTCGCCCTGCAGCGGCACTTTGTTGCCAGACTCACCGTCCTCCTCATCCTCCTCATCGCTCTCTCCAGGTCATAAACGGCGTCGGATGTCACTCCAGCACCACTCCATTTCTGCCTCAAGTCCTCCATCTTCCTCACAGCAGCCACCTGCTGCCACACCTTCTGCTCCTGCTCCTGCTCCTGCTCCTGCTCCTGCTCCTGCTCCTGCTCCTGCTCCTGCGCCTGCCACGCCCCCTTCTTCCTCCTCCGGTGTGTCGGACCTGGCCCGTGACCTGGCCCATCTGCCCCCCGCCCCCTGTCCGTTGGTTAACAGTCACAAACTCAACACAAAACTAGCAGTATACTGCTCCCCACACTCTGTACAGCCTGAAGTTTTAGTGGTTGGTGACTCCCTTGTCCGTTTTTTAACCCTTCCTGGCGCTGTCACTTACTGTCTCTCAGGCGGTAAAACTGCGGATTTTACTGAACTGATCCTGGCCCTGCTCGATATCCATCCATCTGTTCACACAGTGATATTACACTCAGGGTGTAATGATGTTATGGCAAGGCAATCCTCACAGCTGCATTATGATCTTGAATCGCTGGTTTCTACAGTTGAAAGTCTGGGTAAAACATG
Organism: Trachurus japonicus; assembly: GCF_045865225.1. Taxonomy (NCBI): domain Eukaryota; kingdom Metazoa; phylum Chordata; class Actinopteri; order Carangiformes; family Carangidae; genus Trachurus; species Trachurus japonicus. The sequence continues at coordinate 28,616,567 of NC_140923.1, forward strand.
TGTCCTCTCTGGTCCCATCCCCGTCATTTCCAGAAACTCTGAGCGATTTAGCCGTCTTTTCAGCCTTCATAACTGGATGAAAAATTTCACCACAGCCACTGGTTCCGGTTTCATCAGTAATTTTGATTCTTTTTGGACCAGACGTGATCTTTTCAAGCACGATGGTCTGCATCTGAATAGACTTGGCTCAAAGATTCTGCTGCGCAATTTCATAGAATTTATTGCCTTCGGCCAAAATTGACATTTCTCACAGCAGGTCCTGACTCAGCATTTTGACTTTCCACCTGTCACCCCGGGTCCTGCTGTTACATGTACTGTCTCACACATCCCTGTCAGGATATCTAGAAGACATTGTGTACAGCTGTCACAGCCTGGGTGGAAGAGAAGAGGACTGCGCCAGGAGCGCAGTGCGTGTTTGGCCAATCTGCGCGCACTGGGCCACGCTGCTCCGCCAGCTGATGCAGAGATAAAAATCAAATTGGCTCTTCTAAATGCTCGCTCACTGTCAAACAAGTCATTTATTCTCCGTGACCTGTATGTTTCCTGTGACCTTGACTTAATGTTTCTGAGTGAGACGTGGCTACGTGAAGGTGATTATGTGCCTCTGATTGAACTCTGTCCCCCTGATAGCAGCTTTTTCAGCTCCCCTAGATTGTTTGGGAGAGGAGGAGGGATTGCTTCGCTTTTTAAAGACACTTTTAAGTGCAAACAGATTTTTGACCACCCCTCATACTCCAGTTTTGAATTGCAACTTTTTACTATTAATAAACCTTTTACTGTTTTAACTGCAGTTATCTATCGTCCACCAAAATATAGTGAAAACTTCATTTCTGATTTTGCAGACTTTTTATCCAGATTCACTATTCACTATGAGAGGATACTGATAGTCGGTGATTTTAACATTCACATTTGTTGTGATGACAAGCCACTAGCTAAAGATTTTATTAATGTCCTTGAGTCTTTTAATCTTACACAATCAGTCTCCCAGCCAACCCATCAGCGTGGTCATGTGCTAGATCTGGTTTTAAGTTATGGCTTGTCCTTGTCAATCAGTGAAATCCGTGTGTTACCTGTTTCGGATCACGCTGTGATTTTATTTGAAATACTGACTCCAAATCAAGTTAGCCTAAGAGAAACATCAGTTACTACAAGGACATCCCGCTACATAGGTCCTAAGGATGTAAATGAACTAATTTTGAGATTACCAAAGGTGATGGATGATGTTTTCAATCAGACATTTACAGTGGACTCTCTTACTGAATCCTTCAACGATACTCTAAAAGATTTGCTGGATTTGGTGGCCCCGGCAAGGACAAAAAAGTGTCCACAGAAAATTTGTAGGCCCTGGCTAAATGACAGCTTAATATCCCTTAGGAAGAACACCAGAAAATTGGAACGGCAGTGGCGTCATTCCAAGCTCGAGGTACATTATCTAATGTGGCATGAAAGTCTCACCTCTTTCCAAGCTAGTATGTCTGCTGCAAAGGCAACATATTATTCAGATCTGATCACAAATAATAAGCAAAATCCAAGAGTTCTATTTAACACAGTTGCTAGGCTCACACAGTATCAACAGTCAATTAGCAGCACTGATCTCTCAGCAAGTGACTTTATTGAGCACTTTATAGAGAAAGTAGACAACATTAGAAATAAGATACCTCAGTCTTCTGCAAATGACTCTTGTGTTGCTACCACCTCTCCCATTTCTGAAGGACAGGCCTTTTCTATTTTTGAGCTCACCTCCTTGGCTGACTTGACCAAGGTAGTCATGGCCGCAACATGTACAACGTGCTCATTGGACCCCCTACCAGCATGGGTAGTTAAAGAGTTATGGTCAACTTTGGGTTCTTATGTTTTAACTATAATGAATGTATCTCTTTCCACTGGAATTTTTCCAGTTTGTTTTAAAGCTGCTGTGGTTAAACATCTGCTCAAGAAACCAAATCTTGACCCAAACTCTGTGGCAAACTATAGACCTGTGTCTAACCTGTCTTTTTTATCTAAAATTCTTGAGAAAATTGTCTCAGCTCAACTCATGAAATACCTGTCACTTAATGATTTATTTGAGCCTTTGCAGTCTGCTTTTCGGGTTAATCACTCCACTGAAACAGCACTTACTAAGGTGACAAATGACTTATTATTGGCCGCTGACTCAAATTTAACTTCTGTCCTGGTGTTATTGGACCTGAGCTCGGCATTTGACACAGTGGATCATAGCATACTTCTGGATAGGCTTAAAACCCATTTTGGTATTTCGGGTCAGGTGCTCAAGTGGTTGGGCTCCTACCTGACAGGTAGATCTCAATGTGTTGCCTATAACAATAAATTCTCAAAGTCTTTTCCTGTTACACATGGAATCCCTCAGGGTTCTGTGTTAGGCCCACTATTATTTTCTCTGTATTTGACACCATTGGGTCAGATTTTACGTTCTTTTGGAGTATCATTTCATTTTTATGCTGACGATCTACAAATTTTCCTGCCTGTGACAACTGTAAATGGAGCTGATGTAAACAAGCTAAACACCTGCTTGGCTGCCGTAAGGGGTTGGTTGTCAGCAAATTTCTTATCACTAAACTCCTCAAAAACTGAATTGATTCTTATTGGACCATCTACATCTAATCATCAGCTTGATCAGCTCTCCCTGTCTCTTGATGATTGTGTTATTTGTAGTAAGGACAGGGTAAAAAACCTTGGTGTCCTTTTTGATCATTCTCTCTCATTTGAATTGCATGTTAAGGAAGTAGCGCGTGTTGCCTTTTTTCATTTGAGAAGGATTGCAAAGATTCGCTCTATCCTGTTGTTTAAAGATGCTGAGGTCCTCTTACATGCCTTTGTAACATCCAGGCTGGACTACTGTAATGTTCTTCTGTCAGGGTTGCCAAAGAAGTGTTTTCGAACCCTGCAGATGGTACAAAATACAGCAGCACGCATTTTGACCGGCGCATCTAGATATGATCTGTGAATAATAATAGCTATGTTACAAAATGACATGTGCATAACAGAATGTACCAGAAAGAGCAGAACTGAGAGTCACCATGACCTTAAGATAGCTACACACAGAATTTCACTACACATAGCTCATGTGACCATAGGCCTGCACATCAGCACACGTCAGAGCTCACATAGACCAATCACAGTAGTACAGGCCTTGCACGCTGGGAGGGACCAAACCCACAGTGTGTAAGACTGAACAGAAACATACACAGATCAGATCATGCTCAGCTCTTCCTGGTAACACTGTCTTTGTTACTGTATGATCTCCGCTCTCTGCAGACTGCGATTAAATACTTCTTTGATTCAACCTTCGCCTCCTCCACTTTGTGTCTTGCCTCCCGACCCGGGGGAGATCCACACGAGTGGATCTCAACAAATGGGGGCTCGTCCGTGGGGGGAGCAAGGACAAGTGGATGGACCATTCGACATAAAAGCTTTTCTTCATGGACAGAGGATAAGGACACAAGCCGGCACATAAAAGGTACGCAGAAAACCTGTTATAACGAATTCTGCATATTGACTATCACTAGAACTGTGTCCTGTCCAATGTACATGTAAGTAAAGTAGCAAAAGAATCAGAAAAGTATTTTAAAACTTAAAGACAAAGGTAAAGAAAATAGAGACATAAAACAGCAGACGATAAAACCTTGAGAGTGGCGTAACTCCACCTGACGGCCCGACGGGGTCCAGGAGCGGTTGATACCGCGGCTGGGTTGGAGTCCCGGGGGTGAGGTCCCTAAATACTACTTGTTAAATACTGTCTCCTGAGAGTACATTTAACATTTAAACTAGGTTGAAGGCCTTAGTATCTTATGGGAAGATACTTAAATTATCCATTTGGCTAATACTACGGTACAGGGTGAAAGGCCCGGGGAGGAAGAACAGGCTTCCAAACCAAGCACGTCTGTCTGTCTAAAATTAAAGGGTGAGAGGCCCGTAAGGAATATCAAATAATTTCTTACAAGCACTTTTGAAACAGGCAAAGTCTGAAATGAGCTTGTGTAAATATTAAAATGTATAAATGTTGTGTGTAAAAAGTTCTAACTTGTCTGTGTTGTTGGAGTTATTGTGAGCAATATATGGGTGGGGAAGAATAAGACTCTGAGAAAACTCGTTGTGTGAATATCCATTTCGCTCAGCGTCAGCAGTGTATGGTCTCAGTGGCGGGGTAACCTAGCGGTGTTAACAAACGCCACCAGTTCACTGTTGTTTAGGGCAGCGAGTGCGTAAAAGCCGCTCTGCAGCCCAGCTGTGCGCCTTGGAGGCTAAAACACCCAGTTGATAAACGGTGTGGGGTACGAGTGTAAACTTTGCAAAATCCTTGTGATTAGAACACCCAGAGTGAGACCGGGTCACTATAGAGTGATCTAGAAGCTTGTCTCCTGAGGATTTGCAAGGGGCTAACGCAGCTATCACTTGATTCCCTGCAAACGTACCAGCTGTGGAGCTCAGAGTCTAGATAAAATATGGATGGAGAATTTGATACAGAAATGAATGACAGTGGTTGGGGTCCCTGGCAGACCCTCTTAGTCCAAGTAGACACCACTGCAGACGCCCTAGGCGCCCTCACAAAACAGGACAGTAGAGAAAAGAAGGTTGAAAAAGCCAAACAAAAGATGCATATGTGGCGAGATGTGGTGCAGAGGGGGAAGTTGTCCAACAACGCCACCTGGGGAATTGCACCCCAGGAAATAAACTTGACCCGGTACTAAAACTACTATGAGGTCACACAGGTTCGTTACACAAAGTTTTAAAGAGGACATGAGACGGACTTCCAAAAAGATATAAATTATTTTTATTTAACAATGGTTTATTAGATTTAAAATGAACATGTTCTTTGGGGACCCGAGTGTCTGCTTCACCACGGTAAGTTAAGGGGGAAATAAACAAAATAGGGGGAACAGGGCCAAACTCAGGGAGGCGGACAGACTAAAGAAACTTAAAACACACAAAAATACTACAAACCAAACCACCACGTGCCACAGCAAACTTAAGGGATGTGAGATGGGGACCACCACCAGGGAGTCTGCCACGCACTACCCAGCTCCTGTCCAGGGAGAAAAGAAACAAAATTAGGTGAGCGACACTCAAGGGTTGGGTTAGACAATTAGTTAAAATGGCCTATCCTAAAACACTCACACACAACATTCACACCCACATGCACACCAACATAAAGAATACAAATTATTTGTTTTAAAGTGAGTACAAATACTTAAATTATAATTTAAATAACTCAGCTATGGGTGGCAATCAGGTGTTGTGTTAGAGCCTACCCATAGCTAAATAAACAAAATCAAAAATATAACCAAAATAAAACTAAACAAAATAACCATATGTGACTTAAAGAAAATGGATAAACAGAAAGAAAATGCTCTAAACAGCTGGCCCAACGAGGAACCAGAAAAACAAATAAATTATTAACCAAAAATAAACAAAGAAGTAACCAAATAAACCAACAAACAAAGAAACAAAAACAATTGCAGTGGGGCTTCAGTCTGTTGCTGCGTGGAGAGCTGCAACCAAAAACAAAACAATGGCGTGGACGACAGAGTGAAAACGGAGCGGCTGCACCAGGGCTGGAGGCCGCAGATGTTACACTTAGATGGCCGTGATGGTCAGCAATAGGCGGTGCAATACATCCTCGGAGCGCAGGAGGAGAGACGAAACCGCTGCAGATACCGCAGCTACAGCAGGACAGAGCAGAGGGCAACAGCTGTTAGCCTAAGGCTACTATAGACAACAAAGATTAGTAAAAGAGCATGCTTACCGATAAAGAGAGCTTTAACACTCACGATCAAGTCCCAGTCTGCAAAACGGCAGAGAGGGGACACCACACTTCCTCCAGCTGCAACCCAACTGACACGGCCAACACTGAGAACAAAATCACGGCGGTTGTTACCCCATAATGTGCCATAACGTTACACAACGTTGCACGACGCACCCACACTTACCTTGCGAACAACCACACAAATCACGCCAACACCAAGCGAACAGAGCACGCCAAACAGCCGGAGCACGCCGACACAGGGCCTTTCCAGGTCAGTTCCAGGGAGAGAATGCGCCCCGCAGGAGCGCAATGATTAACAGGTGCTGGCAATGTGCAATCAAGCACCGGTCGATTGAGTAGGAGGGGGTGGAGCAGAGCAACACCCGACCTGCCACATTCCACCCCCGCTTTCTGCGTCGTCGCCCCGACGACGAACTACACTGGGAAATCCACCAAACTAGGACCAAGGCCTAAACAGAACAGACTGCGAATTTACCACTGGCTGTGAAGGTTCAGGCACTGCATTACCCCTAGTGCCAACAGACTGGGGAAGACGATGGACATTGGAGTGTTGACCGGCGGTGGAACGGCCGGTTCGACGCAAGACTGACTGAGGAGGGCTGGACTGACCAGTAGAGGGAGGGGACCCAGAGTAAAGATGTTCTGATTCTGCAGTGGAGACAGGATTAGGCTCAATACTTGCTGATGTCATCACAGCTGGCCCTGTATGACAAGGTTGGGCTGGCGCCTCGGTGGCAGAGGGTGAAACAGTGTCACGGACCAACAACCATAGTTCACCAACTTCAGGTGAACCTGGGGAGGCTGCAGGCGCTGCTGAAGCTGGTGGAAGCGGCGCCCTAGGAAGATGGGTACCAGACACGACCAGGGGCTTCAGCATGTCTCGGTGCACCTGCCGAGTCCTATGCAACTCTTCCACAGGGGCAATGGTGTAAACTGCCCCATCTCTGGGTGGGGCTTTCAGCACCTGGTAGGGGACGGAGCTCCATTTGTCATGAAGCTTGTGTCGACCCCTAACACCAAGATCTCGGAGGTCGACATGCTGGCCCACCTGCAAAGGAGCCTCTCGAACATGCTGGTCATGTCGCTCTTTTCGTCGACCTGCAGCCGCCAACAGCCTACCACGAGCATTCTCAAATGCAACCTTGAGCCTCGCCTGATGTTCGGTCATCCAGTCCTGTACTTCCCCTGGCTCAGCATCCTGAACTCGGCCCAAAAGGAAGTCCACAGGGAGCCTCGGTTCCCGACCGAACATCAAAAAGAAAGGAGACTCTCCTGTACTTTGATGTGGCGTAGTGTTATAACAAAACAACACTTGTGGGAGACAAGACACCCAATCCCGCTTCCGGGAGACTGGTAGAGTCCGCAAGAGGTCATGGAGAGTTCTGTTAAAACGTTCACACTGCCCGTTGCCGGCCGGATGGTAAGGAGTGGTTCGCGATTTATCGACCTCGTACAAGCGGCACAGTTGTTGGATCAGGGAACTCTCAAAGCTCCGACCCTGATCGGAATGAATGCGATTTGGCACACCAAACCGAAAAAACCATTCGGTCAGCAAGACTCGAGCCACAGTCGCTGCCTGCTGATCTCGTGTTGGAATTGCCACTGTGTATTTACTGAACACATCGGTCATTACCAAGACATTTTCCAACCCGTTCCGTGAAGGTTCCAACAACGTGAAGTCGATGGCGACAATTTCGTTAGGCCGAGACGCCAGAACGTGGCCCATAAAACTATGGGGCACTGACCCTGAATCTTTAGCAACTTGGCAACGCTCACATGACCGCTCACATGACCCACTGTTTGATGTCAGCGGACATCCCCGGCCAGTAACAGCGTTGCCGCACCAATTCCGTGGTACGCTCAATACCCTGATGGCCATGGTCTTGGTGCAACCGGGTCAGGATCTCCTCTTTAAGAACAGCAGGTAGGACAAGCTGGAAACACTCTTCACTCCCATCTGAACGGGAAATCCGGCGGTAAAGTACGCCCTCCTGTTCAACCAAGCGGTCCCACTGTTTCAGGAGCGTCAAAGCAGAAGTGGGAAGTTGCTTCCTTTCTTCAAAAGTAGGCTTGGTTCGCCTCTTCCAAAAGGGCAGAACATGATCACACAAAAGAGGATCCACCTCTTGCAAAGAACGAAGGTCCGCTGGAGAATGACTCCGGAAGACAGACACCATCACCTGGGCAGCAAGTACCACTGGGGCGGGGACTGCAGCTGGCTGAGAGAATGATGGAACCGAAGTGCCGGGTAAGACATGTTCAGCCAAACTAGACCCTGATAAATACTGGCGGGAGAGCGCATCAGCATTCCTGTTGATGCGTCCGGAGCGATACCTGATCTCAAAATCAAAGACAGCAAGTTGAGAGGCCCACCTCTGCTCTATGGCTCCCAACTTAGCTGAATTGAGGTAGCTCAACGGATTGTTGTCTGTGAAAACCACACATTTGTGCCCCAACAAATACTCCCGGAACTTTTCTCCCATTGCCCATTTAAGTGCAAGGAACTCCAGCTTCATCGAACTGTAATTTTCCATGTTGCGTTCTGTGGGTCGAAGCCCTCTGCTTGCGTATGCAACCGGTCGAATACCATCATCAGTCTCCTGTGAAAGGACGGCACCAAGGCCACTGTAACTTGCATCAGTTTCCAAAATGAATGGACGTGAAAAATCGGCATAAGCCAACACTGGGGCTGAAACCAACTTCGCCTTTAAGGCTTCAAAACTTTGCTCGCACTGGGATGTCCATGCCGCGCTCAGATCCTGCCCAGATCCTCGCTTGGACTTGGTACCTTGGAGTTTTGCCACCAACTGATGCAAAGGGCCCGCCAGCTTAGCGAATCCCTCCACGAATCGCCTGTAATAGCTAGCGAACCCCAAGAACGAGCGCAGCTCTGACACATGGCGGGGCCGCTGCCATTTCGCCACAGCCTCAATCTTGGCAGGGTCTGTGGAAACTCCTTGATTGGAGATGATATGCCCCAGGTAGCGAACCTCTTTTTGAAAAAAGGCACATTTCTCAAGTTTCACCTTCAAGCCCTCCCTCTGCAGCCGACTGAGGACCACTTCCAGTCGCTGCAAGTGTTGTAAAACAGAAGAAGAAAAGACAACAATATCATCTAAATACAAGAGCAGGGACTGGCACTGTTGATCTCCAAACATCCTCTGCATGAGCCTTTGAAAGGTGCTTGGCGCATTGCACAAGCCAAATGGCATCCTGTTCCATTCAAAGAGCCCGAAAGGCGTACAAAAGGCCGTCTTCGGCTTGTCCTGCTCTGCAACAGGGACCTGATTATAACCGCTTGCCAAGTCAAGAGTGGTAAACCAGCAAGCCCCGGCAAGTGAATCAAGGCTCTCCTCTATGCGAGGTAGAGGGAATGCGTCCTTCCGTGTTTTGCTATTAAGTAGGCGGTAGTCGACACACGATGCGGAGACTACGATCCTTTTTACGGACAAGGACAATGGGGGAAGCAAAGGGGCTGTTGCTTTCCCGGATCACTTTGGCTTCAAGCAACTGATCAATGTGAGCCTTCACCTCCTCATACTCCGAGGGGGGGATTCTTCGGTACCGCTGTCTCACTGGAGCCTCGTCGAGCAAGGGGATTTCATGCGAAATGAGGTTAGTACAACCCAAGTCACCTTCATGGTTCGAGAAAACAGACTGATGCCTCTGCAACAAAGCATGGACATCGATCTGTTCTTGTTCTGTCAAGGCAGACAGGTCCATGGCTTGGACGCCGCCCGGTGCCACACCAGAAGCAGCCTGAGATGAGATTGAGGCTGTAGTGGGCTTCACCTCAGTCACACCGGCAGGTAAGCTGACCACCTGGGCCCTACTCAAGGAACCAAGACTAGTGCGTGGGTAAAGGAGGACATCAGTTGTTCCCACATTGACCACTGGGACATAAGCTGTACCACGAATGACTTGGACAAGGCAAGGAGACACCAATAACCCTGCAGGTAGGCGGGACTCTGTTGGTTCAAACAGCACAGCCTGACCAGCCAGCTGTTCTGGACAAGTGGCAGCCACAAGCTTCATTACCCCACCAGGTATGCGTACCGCCCATCTACCGCGGACCCTGGCGAAACCCATGAGGTTCCTCTGGGGTTCTGTGGTGGCCTGATGACACCGTTGTAGAGCTTCAAGAACAGGCACTGGAGCTTGAACCACTGAGGGAGCATTGAAAAGAGCGGGACCGTACACCTCAAAGAGTTCCCGATAACATCGACGGATGATGTTGCTCCCCAAAATCCCAGGGGCAACAGATGCAGCACCGGGAGGGTCTTTTACCACTAAGACCCCACAACCGGGGACCACCTTCCCACACAAAGTGACATCCAGCTCTAAATAGCCAATGTAAGGAATACAAAGACCGTTGGCTGCTCGCAGCTGCAGCCAATTACAAGACTGAAGGCGCTCTTGGCCCCATGGTGCGAAATGTTCAACAAAGAAACTTTCAGGAATCGTGGACACCATGGACCCGCTGTCCAACAAGCACGAGACAGTGGTCCCACCCATCAGGACATCGATATGTGGACAGGGCGCCATTATTCGACCGATGAGGTCTTGTTGCGAGCCTCCAACCTCCCCATCTGAGCTTTGGCTCCTCAGCTCAGCGGGCTTCAGTTTTCCGACTGGGGTGCAAAGCGCGAAGACCCAGCCACATTAAGAGATCGACCAGTGGCAGAACCAGCACGGGGATGAGGGGGGACCCGCTCCCCCTCACAATCGCTGGCATAATGACCTGGCTGTTGGCACCTTCGGCAGATCACAGGACCGTTGCGAGGAGGCCGTGCTGGAAAGGGACGAGCCTGAAAAGACGCCATGGTTCGAGTCAGCTGGTCAAGCTGTTCCTGCTGACGCTTTAAGAGTGTCTTCACTTCACTCAACTCTGAATCATGGGGTGAGACAAGTGGGGCGGGGCGAGAGCCACCCTGGACCCCATACTGAAGACCATAGGCCGACGGAAGAGAGTGGCTACGTTCCCTAGCACCCCTTGGAGACCCTTCCCTCTCCCATCTAATGGCCTCTCCACGTGTCTCGAGCAAAGAAGCCGTGGGATGGCGGCGAACGTACTGCTTCAATTCCCTGCGAAGGGCACCATCTAGCACATGCTCCACGAACTGATCGCGAAGAAGAATTTCAGCATTTGGCAAGTCATCTGGTGCAGAATGTTTGACACGCTCCATCAGGGCCATCAGAGCCAGGGAGAACTCCAACAGCGTCTCCCCTTCCTGCTGCTTGCGAGAGAAGAAAGATTGCTGCAGTGTTACATATGACTGAACACAGCCAAAAAGCTCCGTCCAGATAGCTAAAACCTTGTCTGGGTCTTCCCTCTCCACACGGGGGCGATATTTGATCTCCTCTCTGGCTTCCCCTTCTAGATGGTCAAAAATGAAAAAGGCCCGATCACGAACAGAGAAGTGGCGTGCCCGTGTACATGCTTGTACTTCTTCTTTCCACTCAACTATGCCTATACCCGTTCTGCCGTTAAACATGGGACATCTGCGATCTCTAGGTATAACAACCAACCGTTCAGTGGCCGTGGCGCTAGTACTTACAGCTGGAGGAGCACCTGAAGTGACAGAAGCGGGATCCGTTCTGCTGGAACTGGCCTGAGAAGCATCCCTCGCTCGAGACAGCTGCTCGTTGTCTGCTCTAAGCTGTGCCACCTGGTCCCTGAGCTGCTGCAGTTCCTCCTCCATGGCAAACCGCGGGGACCACACCCACTGCTTTCAAAATGGAGACCTGTGTTACCACTGGCAAAAACAAAAAGGAAAAGAAAAGAGAAAGATGCTGCCGCTCCGTCTTCACTGCTGCCTCCACACACCAAAACAAACTAACGTAACCCAACAGAAACAAAACAGAAAAAAAAAGAGGGGGGGGGGGGGGGGGGGGCAAAAGAAAAAAAAATTTCACACTAATAAACAGAAAAATCACGTCTCTGTCCTCTAACAGTGTATCCTGCCAACAACGCCAATTTGTGGCGAGATGTGGTGCAGAGGGGGAAGTTGTCCAACAACGCCACCTGGGGAATTGCACCCCAGGAAATAAACTTGACCCGGTACTAAAACTACTATGAGGTCACACAGGTTCGTTACACAAAGTTTTAAAGAGGACATGAGACGGACTTCCAAAAAGATATAAATTATTTTTATTTAACAATGGTTTATTAGATTTAAAATGAACATGTTCTTTGGGGACCCGAGTGTCTGCTTCACCACGGTAAGTTAAGGGGGAAATAAACAAAAAAGGGGGAACAGGGCCAAACTCAGGGAGGCGGACAGACTAAAGAAACTTAAAACACACAAAAATACTACAAACCAAACCACCACGTGCCACAGCAAACTTAAGGGATGTGAGATGGGGACCACCACCAGGGAGTCTGCCACGCACTACCCAGCTCCTGTCCAGGGAGAAAAGAAACAAAATTAGGTGAGCGACACTCAAGGGTTGGGTTAGACAATTAGTTAAAATGGCCTATCCTAAAACACTCACACACAACATTCACACCCACATGCACACCAACATAAAGAATACAAATTATTTGTTTTAAAGTGAGTACAAATACTTAAATTATAATTTAAATAACTCAGCTATGGGTGGCAATCAGGTGTTGTGTTAGAGCCTACCCATAGCTAAATAAACAAAATCAAAAATATAACCAAAATAAAACTAAACAAAATAACCATATGTGACTTAAAGAAAATGGATAAACAGAAAGAAAATGCTCTAAACAGCTGGCCCAACGAGGAACCAGAAAAACAAATAAATTATTAACCAAAAATAAACAAAGAAATAACCAAATAAACCAACAAACAAAGAAACAAAAACAATTGCAGTGGGGCTTCAGTCTGTTGCTGCGTGGAGAGCTGCAACCAAAAACAAAACAATGGCGTGGACGACAGAGTGAAAACGGAGCGGCTGCACCAGGGCTGACAACAAAGATTAGTAAAAGAGCATGCTTACCGATAAAGAGAGCTTTAACACTCACGATCAAGTCCCAGTCTGCAAAACGGCAGAGAGGGGACACCACACTTCCTCCAGCTGCAACCCAACTGACACGGCCAACACTGAGAACAAAATCACGGCGGTTGTTACCCCATAATGTGCCATAACGTTACACAACGTTGCACGACGCACCCACACTTACCTTGCGAACAACCACACAAATCACGCCAACACCAAGCGAACAGAGCACGCCAAACAGCCGGAGCACGCCGACACAGGGCCTTTCCAGGTCAGTTCCAGGGAGAGAATGCGCCCCGCAGGAGCGCAATGATTAACAGGTGCTGGCAATGTGCAATCAAGCACCGGTCGATTGAGTGGGAGGGGGTGGAGCAGAGCAACACCCGACCTGCCACACATACATTAATCACTGATATGGGGAAAACATTGCAACATGAAGAACCTTTACATACTCTCTTAGTAGCTAAAGTAAAAGCAGCAACAGCAAAAAAGAAAGAGGCTGTAGAGCAGGGAAAGACAGCAAATTGGTTTCACAGGAATGGGTGGAAAAAGAAGGAGGACGAGGTTGGTCTGAGTTGGCTATCTGCTGGCAAGGGATGAAACACAAACACAGGAGTCCAACTCCCTCCAAAATGGTAACTGCACCTGACACCCTCTCATGCTCGCCCACATGTCCACCCCCATATGCACTAAACCCACCTGGCATGTTTCCCACATATAGGATTGGTAAAGGCACCATGCATATTATGCCCGTAGGTGGGCCCACATTAGAAGACGAGTTAGATGACGCCGACCAACAACGCACGGGGACGGCCCAGTTATACCCCACTGCTGAGTTGCATGCACACCAGGCCGTACACACTAACCCCTTCACGTCCGCCCATCCACCGGCTGCGCCATTACACACGCAGTCGGCTCCGCCCTCCGTCGTTACCTCCGCCTTTAACTCGTCTCCACCGTCCATCACCGCGTCGGCTGCACCCACCGCCGTCTACCCATCATCGATTGCACCCTCCCAGGCGTCATCAGCCGGTTCACAGCCCCTACCGTTTCAAGATAGGGTAGACAGAGCAGAAGTAGAACGAGAGCAGAAGGTGCTATTGGAGGCAGAACAGACAGAACACTATGAAATGCTGATGGAACACGCAGCTAAGCTACAGGCTACGGCTTCAGAGCTGTTAGAAAGAGAGGTTGAGGAAGCTAGGCTAAGGACCCCTTCAGGAGCAGCTTCAGGGCAGTTAGCTAGCCAGTGCTCCCCCTCAGTCCGCAGACCAGTCGAGGAACTATCCCCTAACGGTAAGAGGAGTGTTTGGAGGTCACAGCCAGCTCAGGACAAGTCACCTGGTGTACCCCACACAATCACAATGGCAGCCGAAGTCCAGAGAGATGACGACCCTAACGAGTTCGGCATGCTCCTTGAATTAGAAGCTGAATACTCAAAATTAGAAGAGGAATCGGTGAATGACCTCGAGGCCCGTGATTACTTTGAAAAATTACTGATAAAAGACCATCAGAACGTACAACGGGCTAATGAATGCCTTGATGCTCAGCGGTTAGAGCGTCAAACTGCAAGAAAAAAAATTAATGAAGTCCCTGTCCCCCGCCAGAGATAGAATATTGCAATATGTTCCCGATGCCCAGCGCGGCGCTACGCGTTCAGGCATGCTCTATACCCTACCCCCTCCTCCTCCTCATACCATTCTACCTTTAACCACGGTCCCGGGGAGTCAACAACCGAAATACAAGTCGTTCTCGTTCGGTGATCTTCAGGCTCTGGTCGACAAACTGCCCCCTGTTACAGATGGAGGCAGTTTGTGGCTCAGCAAATTGGACTCCCTGACAGCAGGACAAACATTGGCCTTAGGTGATTTCCGCGCGGTTGCCGGTAGATGCATGACCTTAAGTAACAAACGAGACATAGAAATGGACGCTAAAACCATCGGGCACCCAGACGACTCCCCACTCACCAACCACATAAATAGCATAGGCACAGCTATGCGCGCGCAATTCCCTCTGCCTAACTCTACAGCTATGCCCAAAATTCGTTGGGATCCTAAACAAAATCCACGTCAATTCCTGAACGCCGCTAAAGACATGTGGACGAACCAGACAGGACATTGTCCTAAGAATTCGGGCTCCCAAACTGAGTGGTACCGACAGGCTGTATTGAACGGCCTCCCTGAGTCTGTGCAAAACACCATGAAAAATAACCCTGACATGTTAGGATGTGATTCTTCCACGTGGGAGAAGCACCTCGTGCACCACCTCACTATCTTTCAAGATAAAACACAGAAACAGGAGGAAGAACATTCTGACCTCCAAGCTCAGCTACTTAAACTTCAACTAGCCAAGGCCAGGGATGACGTCAATGATAAGAAAAAGAAAAAGGAGCAAGTTAAAGTAATGATGCAGTCAGCACAGGGACCGGAATGGGATGATCATTTTGTTTTTCCTGACATGAATCCTATTCCCCCGTGGGAGTCACAGCCGCACCAGAGGGGAGGTAATAACATGCGTAGGGGAAGGGGAGGCTCACGGGGTGGGGGCCTGAGAGGAGCTTACAGGGGGAGGTCACAGAGAAGAGACCTTGCTTGTTTCCTATGTGGAGATCCCTCCCACTGGGCGAGAGAATGTCCACAAAACAATGACAACCAGCAAAGGGGCGGCCGTCAGCAGAGGGGAGGCTTTCAAAACAGAGGAGGCAGGGGTAGACATGATCCCCAACCCACCACAGGGGGAGCTACTGGGCAGTTCCCCCAGCTATTCGAAGAGTGACACACCCCACAGAGAAGTCCTGAGCAACACTTAACGGCAGAACCAGTGTTGCCAGTGGCGGTCAACCACGACGCGCTGCCATTTTTAGTGGATACAGGTGCTACTGTCTCCACTATACAGACTGTACAAAAGAACTTGCTCTCATCTGAAGTCATCACAGTCATGGGTTTCTCTGGGGTTCCTACTACTCTGCCATATACCAAGCCTCTCACCACGCAGCTGGGGAACCAGACTGTGCTGCACCCCTTCGTGGTCTCTCCTAATGTCCCTTCAAACCTACTGGGCCGAGATTTGTTGACCAGACTGGGAGCTAACATTCTATGCTCCCCTGATGGTCTAACTGTCTCGTTCCCTGATGGTACCCAGATGAACTGCAACAGCACCAACACTGCTCTGTCTGGACAATACCTCATGTCTCCAGTAGTGGACATGGCGGCAGACATCTACTGGGGCTTACTACATAGTGAAACACGAGAGCATGGCGGGATCCTGTCGGCCTACCTACAATGGAAGCCCTGGATAGCCCAGCTACACCCCTACGTGGCCCCTCCTGATCCTCCGCATGTTACATTGTTTTATGATAGACAAAACACAGAGTGGTATGAAGAACAGTTCAGCAGTAAGATAGAAGGTACTGATTGGAGTATAGCCACAGACAGCATCTATGTTGCTCCCATAGGTGTAGTAGCCGGTGTTAACCTACTACCTGCACAGTTACAATGGTACATGATGGAGGATGAGGCAGCACCACACGTCTCCCTCGCTCTCCATCCGGACCACCAAGCTAAAGAATTAGGTTCTATTGTAAAAACTGCAAAACAACAAACAGATTGGAAACAGCTGACGCCACAAATAATGTATTCCTCTACTGCTAAAACATATAAAATACAGGTTTCTTGCACAGATCAGGCACTCATGGAACATGTTCAGATCTCCCGCCATCACGGCCGCGAAAAGACAGATCACCCAGATTCCGCCGCCATGTTGGACTCTCTCCCAAACTCTCTGTGGGCCACTAGTCCCACTGATGTGGGTTTGGTAGACTGCCCACCTGTCACATTTTCTTTGAACGCCACGGATCCCATCTGACTTCCTCAATATCCGCATAAATTACAGGCCGAACTCGGTATTGCAGACACCATTGAGGGGTTGTACAAAAAGGGGGTGTTGATTGACTCACATTCTCAATGGAACACACCCATCTTACCTACGGAAAAGAAAGGTACCGGCAAATATCGGATGGTTCACGACCTGCGTTCCATTAATAGTGCATTACGTACCGCTACGACACCTGTCCCAAACCCCTACGTTGCTCTCACCAATCTTGACCCCCGGCACCAGTGGTTCACCTGCATTGACCTGGCTAATGCCTTTTTCTGTCTTCCTCTAGCTGAAGATTGCAGAGACATCTTCTCATTCACCTATCGCGGTAGACAGCTGACGTACTCGCGTATGCCCCACTACTCCAGCACTTTCTACCTTGATGTTTCTGGAACACCACACTGTGTTAACGGGGTGTTGTTCCAGAAAAAAGGGGGAGAGAGGAAAGTATTAATGTACATAATATGATGATGATCTGTCCAGAGAAAGACATTGACACAGACACAAATGAACATGCTGAAATCGAACATATAAAAACTGAGCAAAGAAAAGCCTCACCACAAGAGAAATCTATGTGGAAAAGTAGGGGTTGCACAGAAACAGAAGGTTTGTGGCGAGGTCCTGATGGAAGGATCATTTTACCGCCAGGAATCAGAGAAATAGCACTAAAAGAGGCACATGGGGTGGGGCATGTCGGAGCAGCACAGATGGTGAGAAATTTGGAAAATTGGTGGCATCCTTTTATGAAGCAAATGTGTAAATATCATGTAAATACTTGTCCTGAATGTATGATGTACAACGCCAGACCAACGGTCAGACCCCACCCTGGACGTTACCCTCTGGAAACAAAAGCAGGAAGAGAAATTATCATAGATTACACAGATATGGTAAACTCGGTTCAAGGTTGTAGATATATGTTGGTATGTGTTGATGCATATACAGGTTGGCCAGAGGTTCTTCCCACAAGGAGGGAAGACAGTAAGACGGTGATAAAGTTCCTCATTAATCAGTACATTCCAAGACATGGTTTTCCGGAACGAATTAGGTCTGACAATGGCACACACTTTAAAAACCATGATCTACAGAAGGTGGAGGAGGTACTGGGACTCAAACACAAATTTGGGTCTGTATATCATCCCCAGTCTCAGGGAAAGGTTGAAAGGATGAATCAGACCCTTAAAAGTAAAATAGCTAAAATCTGTGCCCAGACCAAGATGAACTGGCTGGATGCACTCCCACTGGCACTTATGTCGGTACGTAGCTCAGTGAATCAGAGTACAAGGTTCACCCCATTCGAGTTATCTACTGGAAGAATGTTTCCAGGGCCACAAACAAAGCTCGTGGGGTTAACTTTGAATGATCAGTCTCTAACCCCAAAACAGTACTTTCATGCTCTGCAGACTCTTGTTTCAGAATACGCAAAGCAGGTTGGTGAAAACACTGGAGGAGAAACAACAACAACTCCCGACTCCGAGTGGGTACTGCTGAAAGTGACCAAGAGAAAGTGGACAGAGCCACGCTGGACAGGTCCGTTCCAGGTAAAGGAGCGCACCTCACACGCCGTTCGGCTGAACGGCAAAGGAGACACGTGGTTCCACTGGAGCCAATGTGCAACAGCTGAAGCCCCCGCCAGAACCCTGGGGGAAATCCAAGAAACGCTGCGCGAGCAGAACAAAGGAGCAAAGTCCACCGATCAACAAGGGGCAGAATAATCCCCTGGTGGCAAAAGGGTGAGGTAGTCTAACCAATACCCCTAGGGAGGAAGTGAAATAGCGTTCCTCTCCAACAAGTGGTGTGCCAAACCACCAACCAGGATCGTCGAGGCGCCCAGGAGAACATGCCGCTCACCTTCTTCATCATCTGTTGGTTTGTGGTAATGTTGGTTTTTGCTTGGGGTCTCCACCACCTGTACACCACAGGAACAACTACATTATAATACTTATAGCATTACATCTTGATGGGTACATTTTATCTTCTTGTCATATTTTACCTTACTATGTTTTAAAAGTTCTAGGCATATTGCTAAAGAGTTGTGTGATACACTTTATTGTGTTGAACAGCAGGTTTGAAGCTGTCTCTGGGGTAAACCCACCCGAGATCTTGTAGAGATTCTCAGATCACAGAAAGTATTAAAAGCTTGCCACAATGTTACTGTATGGGAAATATAAACCTCTGTTGGTGGTGTACAATTAACAAAAACGTTGACCGCATTAATTACGTCCATTACAATATCCAGCGTCTAGGTAATCAAACGGAAGAAGGATTTAAAGCTGTCCACGAGCAACTTAAAGCTACCTCCCTTATGACTTTCCAAAATAGAATTGCTGTTGACATGCTCCTAGCCGAGAAAGGAGGTGTCTGTGCTATCTTCGGTGACCAATGTTGTGCTTTCATCCCCAACGACACGGCCCCCGACGGTAGGCTGACTAAAGCAATTGAAGGTCTAAGGACCCTCAACAAGAAAATGAAGGATCACTCAGGTGTAGACACCTCCATGTGGGATAACTGGATGGAGGCCTTTGGAAAATACAGGTCTCTGGTGTCATCATTGTTGGTATCAGTGGCTGTGTTTGCCTCCATCCTGACCCTATGTGGTTGTTGCTGCATCCCTTGCCTTCGCTCCCTGTGCAATCGCGTCATTACCACAGCTATAGAAGGTAAACCGCCCACACACCTCACGATGCCTTTACTCACGGTAACTGACATTCCCTCTGATTGTGAACACGAAGATACTGACCTTTCCATGTTTCACGTTTGAGAAGGACGTGTGACTCCTCACTCAAGTCTTCCACACTGTTTTTTGCTATTGTGCCAAAGTAATTAGACGTACATGTAGCCGCACTGCCTTATTTCGTTCATGATAATTATGTTGGTGCTAGCCACCCTCACAGATAGCATGTGCAGCTCTACCAAGGGGTCTGTGATATATCTGAATGGAATAATAAAGTGAATGAGTGTTGATTTTTTGCTTGCAGCTCAGTTTCACAGAGTGCCTTATATGTGGTGTTGGCTTTGAGGTTGTTTGAGATGTTTTTCTATTCGTTTGTGTGATCTCTGTTCAGAGATCAAAAGGGGGATTGTGAATAATAATAGCTATGTTACAAAATGACATGTGCATAACAGAATGTACCAGAAAGAGCAGAACTGAGAGTCACCATGACCTTAAGATAGCTACACACAGAATTTCACTACACATAGATCATGTGACCATAGGCCTGCACATCAGCACACGTCAGAGCTCACATAGACCAATCACAGTAGTACAGGCCTTGCACGCTGGGAGGGACCAAACCCACAGTGTGTAAGACTGAACAGAAACATACACAGATCAGATCATGCTCAGCTCTTCCTGGTAACACTGTCTTTGTTACTGTATGATCTCCGCTCTCTGCAGACTGCGATTAAATACTTCTTTGATTCAACCTTCGCCTCCTCCACTTTGTGTCTTGCCTCCCGACCCGGGGGAGATCCACACGAGTGGATCTCAACAGATCATATCAGTCCTGTGCTGGCCTCCCTTCACTGGCTTCCAGTGCAGGCCAGAGCTGATTTTAAGGTGCTGTTGCTCACCTACAAAATAGTGAATGGTCTCGCACCAGCTTATTTGATGGATCAGGTTGACCTCTACGAGCCAGCATGCTCCTTACGCTCACAGGGGACTGGGCTTCTTAGTGTCCCAAAGGTGAAGAAGAAAAGCCTTGGTGAGCGGGCTTTCTCCTTCCGTGCACCAAAGCTATGGAACAATCTTCCTCAGGATATTAGACAGGCACACTCACTTGACATTTTTAAATCTAAATTGAAAACACATCTTTTCTCTATTGTCTATAATTCTTAAAATTGTTTGTTTACATTGTTTTTATTTATCTATCTTTTTTAATTGTATTTTATCTTTTACATTGAAATTGTTTATCTTTTATGTTAACCTCTGTAAAGCACTTTGATGGAAAGTGCTCTATAAATAAATTTATTATTATTATTACCCTAACCCAGAAATCTCATGACCACAAACATAACCAGTATGTCAGTTGCATGCACATCTGTACACATACATTTTAAACGTTTTAGTCAGATGGACAGGAAGCGCTGAACCAAAGTACACAAGAAATAAGCAATTCACTACACTGCCAGAAATAGAAACCGAAATACAGTTCTTACATTAAACTTCCCTTTTTAAAAAAATCCTTTTTCATTTTCAACTTCACTTTATAAAGTTTGAATATTTTTTCATGCGAGAAAGTAACCCTTTAAATCCCCGGTCTGTGGTCAGTTTATCCCTGTTTGGAAGTTTGCTCCGACATTTTCAGAGAAGTGCAGAGCCACCTGTGTGAGCAGCCGGGTCAGAGCAGCGGCTGCTCTGCTGCGTTGTTCACCTGGTACAACCTACGTCGTCACCCCGAGGGAGGAGAACCGGGTAAGACTCAACACCGGAGAGAAGCGGTTGTGGAGCTTTGCGCTGCAGACGTGCCCGAAAAAACAAGCACCGAATTTCCCTCTGTTGTATTCTTTATTTAGAGCAAGTGGTTCATTGTAGGCTAAATCATTTATTTATTGATTTAAATGTGGTGATTTCTGTACATACAGAGCCCCAAACAGCAGCGCTGCTCCTCTGTAATTTTCAAATTTGACATTTCAAATTGAATTTTGGTACCTTTTTGCTGGAGGATGTTTTGAAAATTAAATCTTAAATGTCTTGCTGTGTTTTCTTTATCATTTTAATTAAGTCACAGAATGAGCGGTCTTGAGGAAGAAAATTATGCAGTTTGGAATATTGATTATTCATTTTATTTATGAGTCAAAAAATGCAGCTGTATTTTGAGGTGTGATCAGTGTTCATGCATGCAGAATGTTGATCTCTTGTGGTTAAGTTAGGTTAAACTTTATTAATTTGTCAAATCAGCATAAAAAGATGAACAGGACATAATGAGTAATAAATAAATATATTATATATTATATATTATATATATATCATGAACTATATAAAATTGTACAAAAGATAATATCTGTAATATATAAAAATATTGCGCTCTCTGCTTGCTGGATAAAAATAACAGGCTGGAAGTGCTCGATGGTAGACAATAAAAGATAAAAGCAGTTTTAAAGTGCAGTTTAAGTGGTCAAAGTGCTACAGCTGAAAATGACAGGACAACAGCGTCCATCTCCCAACCGGCGTGGTAAATTGAGTAATTTAGTTTGCGGAACAGGATGTGCCGTCCGTCGCATCGTCGTCGTCATCGTGATTGGCCAGAGGCGGATCCTAGGCTCCACGGCTCCAGGTCCCATTGGTGCGGCGCCAGCGGCGGGGTTCCTGACTGGACTGGCTCCCTCTGCCGCTTCCTTCCCAGGGGATTCAAATGTCTGGCCAGTACTGCGCTCGAGCCTCGCTCCATATGGAATTGTTTGGACTACTGATTGAGCATTTCTGTTCCCTGTCTCTTTATTTGGCCATGTGCCACTTTACCTGATGTTACCTTTGCCATTGTTGCCTCCGGCCTCTGTCTGGGTTTTATGTTATTTCCCTCCAACCTCTCCCAAATCTAGCGGGTTGCAACAAGTTTTTTTATATTGTAGAAGTTCATTATGCCCGAATGTAGTATTTAGTTTTCCTTTCTTTTTCAAGAAGTTGTTTCTCATACCTTGTTTGTTAACAGTTTCAGGGTGTTCTTCCGCCTTCTTCAGAACTGTCACCGTGATGTCAGGCGGTGACGTCAATCAATCAATCAATCAATCAATCAATCAATCAATCAATCAATCAATCAATCAATCAATCAATCAATCAATCAATTTGTTTATTTCGGGCATGTCAGTTTAAATCATCATCATCACACTTCATCTTAGTTCAAATAATACAATACACATGGCCGAAAGGGAAAGCGGGAGAAGCAAAAGCTTATCTAGTCCCGCCCCCATTACCCACAGAATAAAAATCTTTATCATAATCTTTTCTTTTCGCTTTTTTTTTTTTTTTTACATTTTGATATAACATTCTTTTACTTATGACATTTTGACATAACATGTTACGGCAGTAGGTAGTATACAGATCATATCATAATCTTTTCTTTTCTTTTTGCTTTTTTACATTTTGATATAACATTCTTTTACTTATGACATTTTGACATAACATGTTACAGCAGTAGGTAGTATACAGAGCTGAAGTTTAGCTCTAGACAGTACATACAGATTGCGTGTGTGTTTGCACATGTGTCCATATTTGTCCGTCATGAGTGAACAACAGTCTCATCTTGTAGCTTGGCATGTCACAAAGTCACAGAATGGTCCAATCGACAGAGAGCAAAGTCCAGTGTACTTATTATTTGTTGGGATGGTGTGAGAGCCCTTTTTTTTGGCATTTTCTTTTATTCATCCATCTCCTCTGCAGCCTTCGCCGCGTTTAACTTCGCCATATCCTCCCAAGTTTTGGCCATATCAGCTCACATTATTGACACGAATTCACGGATTGCTGAGATGTCGGAGCGCATCCCGACCACAGCACTTCGAGTAGTGGTAGTCCGCCCTCGCATTGCTCTGCTCAGTGGCAATCTTCCTCATTTTCCGATATTGCATGAAAATTCCGCATCCCAGGGTGAACATTCCAATTGTCATGAACGTGAATATGTACATGTCCTCGACATCCTCCACATCCAGTGCGGCAAGGCAGAGGACTCTCCACTTTTCCCATCCATCCAGGATGTAGCCGGAGATGAAGGTCCCGTCCGGGCATTTGGGTTCACCAGAACCTGCACGCCTTGTTGAGAACACTCTGTCAATGGCATTCAGTGACCAGCTCAGCAAATCCATCGTGAACCAGTTGATTGAACTCAGCTTGTCGATTTACAGGGCTCAGTTGAATTCTTCTCTGATCTCTCACAGTAATGTCACAGCATGCATTAGTACCCTAATTTATCTCCACCTTGTTGATAGACATTATAACAACATCCTGCTACAAACGGCCTGGCTTAGACCTTTGACATACAAGTTTCTCTGGTTAAACGTATTGTTTGGGTGATGATACCTGGTAAAACTTTTTTAATTAACCTCATGTCAAAGTCGTTAATATCAGTAGATGTTTTTCCTACACACTTGTTGACCAGGTGTGTAATCTCTGTGGCCTTCACTGGTGTGAGAAACATTGAGCTGGGGTTTCTGTCTCCGTCCTTATCAAAGTGGTCCCAGTGTAGGGGTGAGTCAGGAATGTCCTTGGCTAGCTCTGTCCCAATATTTACAAAAAATTGGTTGAATCTATTTGTTATGACTCCCGGCTTATCTTCCTGCATGTCGTTATAGTTAAAGTAGGGAGGGTAGCTTGGTTTTGCCCTTTTATTATTAGTCACATTATTTAGAATATCCCATAGTTTTTTAGTATGATTCATGTTCTCTGCTAGTAGATTGCTGTAATATTCTTTCTTGCGTTCATTTAAAATGCTATGTAGTTTGTTTCTATATGTGGCAAGGTGAAGAGGGCCCGGGCGGGGATTGAACCCACACCTCCCGGGTAAGAGTCATGCGCGCTTGCCAGTCACCCAAAGGGACATCCCATTGGACAAGTAGCCAGGGCACATGATCAATTGGAGGCATAGTGACAGGAACCTCAACTGTCACATATACCTTTTGTATTTCACTTCTGACTGTGTCGTTCTTAATTTCAGGAACTGTCTATACAGAGTGTTTTTGGGCAGAAATATGTGCCACCAGAAACTGAATTTGAATCAATTTGAATTTGAATTGCTGAACTTGAATAATCGAATTGAAAATTTGAATTTGAATCACATAATTTGAAATTGTATTGTTTAATTTGAATCACTGCATTGAAAAACTGTCTCTGAATAGTATAATTTTAAATTGAAAGCCAATGAAATTTGATCCTCACTGAAAATACAACTCTCTCACAATTCAAATTCAGTTTTCAAAATTCAGAGTCAAAATTTCAAAATCCAAATTCAAATTCAAATTCAGATTCAAATTCAAATTCAAATTCAAATTCAAATTCAGTTTTATTGTGACAGACATCCGGGTACTTGAAGGATGAAGGAAGAGCAATCGAGCTCAGATACACAGGACTCCTCGCCTGTGTATCTGAGTCATGGATCTTTCTGAGCTCGTGCTTAACTGGTTCAACTCTGGTGCCTCCACAGAAATCAGAGCCACGCTCCTCATACAGGAGCTGCTGCTCCTGTCTTTACTGCTGCGGCGACAATTCTCAGTCTAAACTCGGCTGAAAAAAGAAAAAAGGAAGCCGTCTTTGCCGTGACCGGCAACTACGTCATGACGGCGACATGTTTTGATATTAGCGTTAGCTGCTAACTAGCTGCTAATCTGATCCAGCTCCACTGGATTTTCAAAGTAAAGTTGACGCCAGCTGTAAATGAGTTAAATCGTTAAATAGTGGCGCGTTTATAGCCGATTTTAACCTGGTCGCGACCAGGTTACGAGCTAAGCACAAGTTACCATGGTGATCTAGCTGGGTTAAAAGAGAGCCACCTTTGTAGTACAGGAGAGCCCGGCTTTAGACTCAACATACCTCGCTAACACACAAAACTTGCTTCTTACACCCATGGTTAATATAATACATCCATGAGTAAACCCCTCAGGTCTGCTAAGGTCTGCTAATCGATGTAAACGCAGTTAACGCTAAGTAGCTGCTCGGCTACAGGCAGCGTTAGCTGCTGCTAGCCTGGCTAATTAGCAGCTGTCGAAACATGTCGCCGTCACGACGTAGTTGCCGGTCACGGCGAAGACGGCTTCCTTTTTTCTTTTTTCAGCCGAGTTTAGACTGAGAATTGTCGCCGCAGCAGTAAAGACAGGAGCAGCAGCTCCTGTATGAGGAGCGTAGCTCTGATTTCTGTGGAGGCACCGGAGTTGAACCAGTTAAGCTACACTCTCTCTACGAGCTCAGATAGATCCATGACTCAGATGGTTACACCCCGCCTTTCCGAAGCCCCGCCTTTTCGACAATAGACTTCCATTCATCGTAATAGCGGGGTTTTCTATTTTTTCTAAAGACCCCGCTATTCCGAAAAGGCTATTGGGGGAAACCCCCCCACTCCGAACAGACAGACGGACCTAATCAGAAAGGAAACGGAGGCTGTGCAGTGCGCAGTGTGCATTGATCCTTTTTTCCTTTTTGGGGTCAAACGGATCATGTGCATAATTAACTGCAAAACAAGCAAATACTTCTGTAGCGCCCTGCTATAAATAACATGTTATTTCATGTGTTTGGGTTTACGAATATTGAAGTATTGCCTGTTAAATTAGTTCTATGTTGAAATAAGATTGAATTAATACAGAGAAATTAATAAGTGCACTTCTTTTGGGTAAGGTTCTAAAATGTCCCATGTTTTTCATGGTCTGTGAATGTCTCATGACGTTTCTGTTGTTTATTTGAGTAACCAGGTATCAGTCTGTTATTAGCCAATCCGTGCCTGTCAGAGATGAGTGTCAGCTACCTACCGGATTCGGGAGGGGGTGGGACTAAACAAAGCGAGGAGACGAGGCTCGGGCTAGTAACAGGGAGAGACGAGGAAAAAGAGGGACAACACCATGGAAAAGTAGTTGTAAGCTATTTGAAACCGTGTAAAGTTACTGTTGTTACTAAAACCTTTAGCCGGAAGGTCTGGTTATGTGTTACCGGTACCAAATGTGGAAGTGAGCCGAGTTCAGAGCTGTTTCAGCCGGGAAATTGTATTGAGTGTCAGAGACGCCATTATCGTTGTGTATAGAGCTAGAGTTAGCCTCGTCCCTGCTAGCTGGAAGGAGACCGTGTGTGTGTGAGGGAGAAATGATTTGCGCCGTGTTTCCTGAGTGAGTATGAACACTGGTTGAACTGGTAACAATATGAAAATGTATGAGAACAAACAGTGAGTTTATTAGTGTTTTGAATTTATGCTTAGTGTATCTACGACCTACATGCCTGCCTGCCGGTTTGCCTGCCGCTGATCTGCTGCTGCTGTAGAGGGTGCTCGGGATCCCCGCTGTCGCCAGAGAGACTGCTGCTGCACGAGGACGTGTCAGCAGGACTAGTATTCTTCATCTCCTTTCACCTTTCTCCTCTGAGCGAGGGTTTGAGGAAACTGTGGTTATCGTGAGTACTAAGAAACACTTTCACAAGGATACATGAGCTCCAACTCAGCAAGCGCGCCAACGATATGGTACCATAACTGACTTACAAAACCCCGGGTATTTATTTATTTATTTTCTATTTTATTTTGTGAGCTCAAAGGGTCACCAGGTCCAAAGTAAAGGGTGATTGCCTATGTTTTCTTCTGTGCAATAAACACTTCTTCCTGTTGCAACGAGTAATTGCAGTCACAAATGTTTATTTGAATGTGGTGTTATTAGGGCTATAGTGTGTTAAAGGTTCATGCATGGGAGTATTAAAGTTACAATAACAATGTAGCTATAAAATAAGCTAATCAGGCCTCTCTGCACCCTAGTCAGAGTCATATGCTCTAGATTAAGTTAACACATTAAAAGGTTGATATTTTCGTGGACTCCCTCCAATTCAGCTCCCATGCTCGAGGTGTCATCAGGTATAAAGGGTTTTACCATGACAATGCTGTAATAAAATAGAGTTGGTTGGGAGGGCTACACGTGGGGGCATCGTCCGGGATTTTACATTGTTTACTGGTTTCTGTATTTGTAGCAAAGCAATTGTGAACAAAAAGCTAAAGTTAATGCTAACTGAAACGCTAACTTAAGTAGCTATAGCCCTGTAGCCACAACATTTTTGAAGTGTGTATTTTCTGTGACTGTTTTTTGTAAAGCTAAAAGAAAAAATGGAGTCAGAACAAATATTCAAATGGTGTGATGACAAAGGTATTGATGTTAAGAAATCACTTGTGCTCAGTGAGGTTTCTCTTGACGTTACTGATGAGACCATTTATAAGGTACTTGATGAAGCTAAAATATTTGGTCGCTCTAAAGTAAGAGGACAGTGTTTAGCACACACTAACTAGCAGTCAGTCTTAGTTGAGACCACAAATGACCTGACTCATGTTGACCTACCTGAACAGTTGTTAGTGGGAGACCAATCAGACATTTGGGTAATTAGTATCGCTGACACTCAACGTTCCCACGTACCTGTTAACAAAGAAGGTTTTCAGTCCAAGCTAGTGTCATTCTTAGCCAATGAAGGGATGACTTTAGGTGACGTCACAGGCTTGTTAAGCCCTAGTCCTGCTCCACCCACTGCTCCAGACTTGAACACAGAGCTTGTGAATGCCATATCCTCACTTGTTGAAAAATGTCAAGCCCTGCCTGTGGACGCACAAGGCTATCGCAAACTTCGCTTGTTCTCAGGCATGAAACCAACTCCACAAGGAGAAGAGGAGTACGACGCTTGGGCGGAACAGACGACACATATGCTGGATGAGTGGCAGTGTTCTGATGTCGTCAAGAAGCAAAGAATTGCTGAGAGTCTTAA
Source organism: Trachurus japonicus (assembly GCF_045865225.1). Classification (NCBI taxonomy): domain Eukaryota; kingdom Metazoa; phylum Chordata; class Actinopteri; order Carangiformes; family Carangidae; genus Trachurus; species Trachurus japonicus. The sequence goes on from NC_140923.1 coordinate 28,644,607, forward strand.
AGGGCCAGCAGCAGACATTGTCCGGGGTTTGAGAGCCACTAACCCATACGTCACTGCCGGTGAGTACCTTAAGGCCCTAGAAACAGCTTTTGGAACCACAGACAGTGCAGCTGATCTCATGGTGAGGTTCCGTAACACATTTCAACAAGAAGCTGAGAAGCTGTCAGAATACTTACTCAGACTAGACAAGCTATTGCATGCCGTCCATAGGAAAGGTGGAATTGACGTGGCTGACATGAACCGGGCACGCATTGAACAAATCGCAAGAGGTGCTCTCACTCATGATCTTGCTGCCCTTCGCATAAGAATGACTTACAAACTAAAGCCTCCTCCAAGCTTCACTGAGCTGCTTCGTGATGTGAGAGAAGAAGAGGGGATGGTTCTTGAAAGAGAAAGAGTAAAGAAGGTTGCTTCCTCATCTGTGATTAGATGTGCAGGTTGTGCCACAGCATCAGCGGTGCCAAAACAGCCAGAGTCTGCACCAGCACCTGCAAAAGTGGAAAAAGACCCTGCAATGGAAAGCCTTACGAAGGACCTCCAGGAGCTTAAAAGTGATGTTGCACGTCTGCTGTCTGCCTCTGTAGCCACATCAGGAAGCTCACCACCGCATATAGCTCAGAAACCCACACAGCAAGCTGCTGGAAGATATGCACGTGGAAAAGAGAGAGATTCCAGACCTCAGTACCGTGTTGATTTCTTTTGCTACAGGTGTGGCGAAGACGGTCATTTCCAGAGGGAGTGTGGAAATCCAGAAAATCTCAGAAAAGTGAATAACCGTCTCCTGAAAACAAAACAGCCAACGGGAAACTTCCCAGGGGCTCAGTAAAGAAACGGTCTGACGCTCCGGAGAAAACACGTTCCACAAAGTGTGACACGCAAAAACAAAGCAAGGCTAATCTGCCAGAGGGTTTAGTTGGACCCAGCTCTATTGTCTCTGTACAAATTGAGGGCATTTACGCCAAGGCTCTGCTTGATAGCGGGTCCCAAGTTACCCTAGCCTGGCTCTCGCCAGACCCTTGTAGTTCCACAAAGCTACGCTGAGCTCCGCACAAGGGTCTGGGACTGCTCCATAGGCGATTCATTTCAGAAGGCGGGGCCTTGTAAAAAAAATCTTGTATGTGATTGGATAAACCACTTGTCCGTTATCTTGAATGACGTGCTACTTCAGCCACTCACTGCCATTGTTGTTTGACTCAAACAGTCGCTTCAGCGCTACGTCACACCTCAGAAAGTCCCGCCCGGCGATCCTGATTGGTTCATTATTTTTTGCTCCGGGGAAGAAGTTTGCATTGGCCTCGAGTCCAGACCCTTGTGCGAAGCTGAGCGTAGCGCCTCTGGCGTAGCTTTGCGGAACTACAAGGGTCTGGCGAGAGCCAGGCTAAAGTTACCCTGCTGTACCGCTCCTTTTATGACAAGTATCTGAAGCACCTGCCTTTAACTCCTATTGAGTGCCTGGAGATTTGGGGCCTCAGTGCGGACCAATATCCATATGATGGTTACATGTGCTTAAAACTTGAGTTTGCTGGAGACATAGTAGGAGTAGCTGAGACCATAGAAGCACTTGTGCTTGTGTGTCCAGATCCGGCCATGAAAGGTGAGATCTCCATTGTGGTTGGCACGAACACCTCTATAGTTAGAAGACTATTTAATTCCTGCAAAACACAAAATGGAGACAATTTCCTACACACCCTGTCTGTTCATCCAGTAATTAAAGAGGCGTATGCAAAGTTTCAGGAAACTCCAGATGACACAGCTGACCCAAGAAGAGGAACAGTCTGGTTCACTAGAGACAAGCCCGTTGTGTTGCCACCAGGTGGCGTTACAAAAGTTGTTGGCATTCCAAAGTTTTCTGGCAGTCTTTCTGGTCAAGCTATTCTTATAGACCGCCCAGAAGAAGATTGTTTCCCTGAAGAACTTCTCGTGATGCCTGTTGTTGAAAAAACAGATGTTGTTCAATGTCGTCGCATTACAGTCACTGTGAGAAATGTGTCAGATCATCATGTGACATTGGCGGCATGCAGATTGCTCACCTGTATCGAGTGGATGTGATAAATTCAGTCCCTGGAAAGAAAGCATCCAAGCCGCCCACACCTCAACTGTCTCCCTCCTCTTTCAACTTCGCAGATTCTCCTGTGCCTCCTGAGTGGAAGGAGAGGCTATGTCGGAAAATGATGGAGAGGAAAGATGTTTTCTCCTGCAGTGAGTTTGATGTTGGCTGTGCGAGGAGCACACAACACGACATTCGAGTGACAGATGACAAACCATTCAGAGAACGCTCCAGACGCTTACCTCCCAGTGATTTGGAAGATGTGAGAAAACATTTAAATGATCTGAAGGAAGCTGGAATAATCTCAGAATCCAGAAGTCTGTATGCGTCACCCATCGTTGTGGTTCGCAAGAAAAATGGAACCATACGCATGTGTGTGGACTACAGGACATTAAACAGGAGGACAATTCCTGACCAATACACAGTCCCTCGTGTGGAAGATGCGCTCACCTGCTTGAGTGGTAGCAAATGGTTCAGCGTGCTTGATCTCAGAAGCGGCTACTATCAGATTCCTTTAAGTTCTGCTGACAAAGAAAAGACGGCTTTCACTTGTCCAGCAGGATTTTATCAATTTGAGCGAATGCCACAGGGCATATGTGGAGCACCAGCCACATTTCAACGTGTCATGGAGAGAACTGTTGGTGACATGAACTTACTGGAAGTGTTGGTGTATCTCGATGATGTCATCGTTTTTGGGAGAACATTGGAGGAACATGAGCAGCGCCTTCTTAAAGTGCTCGACAGATTAAAGGAGGAAGGATTAAAATTATCCTTGGATAAATGTCAGTTCTGCTCACCCTCTGTAACCTACCTTGGACATGTTGTTTCTAGCAACGGCATCGCTACAGATCCTTCAAAGATTGAAGCCGTGAAATCGTGGCCACGCCCAGAAAACATCACTGCTCTTCGTTCTTTCCTTGGTTTCTGTGGCTATTACAGACGGTTTGTAAAAGATTTCTCAAAAGTATGTTATCCACTCAACCAGCTGCTCCAGGGCTGCCTTGTGCCTGGAAGACAAGGGAAAAAGACAAAAATTAAAAAGGAAACCAAAGAGAAAATGACCTCAACACCAGACATGGAACCAAAAGAGTGGTACCACCCCTCACAGCCGTTTGGGGCAAGGTGGGATGAAGATTGTGAGGGAGCTTTTGAGACGTTGAAGCAAAGTCTCACAGAGGCACCTGTCCTGGCTATCGCCGACCCAAAGCTGCCTTATGTCCTGCATGTTGATGCGAGTCGAGAGGGTTTGGGAGGTGTCCTCTATCAGGACCAAGGAGAAGGTTTGCGTCCAGTTGCATTCGTCAGTAGAAGCCTCTCTCCATCAGAGAAAAATTATCCCACGCATAAACTGGAATTTTTGGCTTTAAAATGGGCGGTCACAACCAAGCTACATGATTACCTCTATGGAGTTAAGTTTGAGGTTCACACGGACAACAACCCATTAACCTACGTCCTAACCACAGCTAAGTTGGACGCAGCGGGACATAGATGGTTGGCGGAACTGTCAACGTATGATTTCAGCCTGAAATACCGCCCTGGAAAACAAAACATTGATGCGGATGCATTGTCAAGGCGGCCTCATGTTAACAACAATGTGTCTGGTGAGGAAAGGATATCCATGCCTGCTCCCAACGTCCAAGCTGTCTGTCACATGTCGTCCATCAGACCACCTCATTCTCGTCGTTACAGAGCCGTTGACCTCCTGGGTTCCTCCAAACATGCTGTACCCAGAGCCTATTGTAACTTGTCTTCCTTGAGTTTGCAGCCACTGCCCAAAATGACTTCAGCAGATATCTCACATTCTCAGCAGAAAGACTCATGCATTGGAGACGTGTGGCGTGCTGTTGTCCAGAACTGTGCTGACCGGGCTGACAAAAGAAAACATCCTGATGTGTCATTGTTGCTAAAAGAGTGGGAAAAGTTAAAGAGCAAAGACTCTGTGTTGTACCGAATCAGTAACCCACCCAACAAACCAGTTCGCCAGCAACTGTTGCTCCCCCAAGAGTTCAGAGAGACTGTTCTTCGGTCATTGCATGACCAGTCGGGCCACCTCGGGTTTGATAAGACCTATGGCCTGATACGAGAGAGGTTTTACTGGCCTCGTATGAAAACCCAGGTTGAAAAGTACTGTAAAAACTGTCCCAGGTGTATTCAGAGGAAAACATTGCCAAAAAGAGCTGCTGAGTTGTCACATCTTAACAGTGAGGGACCGATGGATCTCATCTGTATGGATTTTCTAACAATTGAGCCTGACTCCAGAAACATCTGTAATGTGCTTGTAGTTACAGATCACTACACACGCTATGCACAAGCGTTTGCAACCAAGGATCAAAAGGCGTCTACAGTCGCTAAAGTTCTGTGGGAACAGTATTTTGTCCACTATGGTCTACCAAAGAGAGTGCACTCGGATCAAGGCCGGGATTTTGAGAGTCGCCTCATTCATGAACTGTTGAGTATGCTTGGCATAAAGAAAACTAGAACCACACCCTACCACCCTCAGGGCGACCCACAGCCTGAGAGGTTCAATAGAACTTTGCTCGACATGCTCGGTACTCTTGAGATACAGGACAAAAGTAAATGGAGCCGATACCTCAGTCATCTTGTGCACGCGTACAATTGCACGCTAAATGAGTCAACAGGCCACTCGCCATATTTTCTTATGTTCGGCCGAGAAGCTAGGTTGCCAGTAAATGTGGCATTTGGAGTCTCAAGTGATGGTACCTCCACCAAATCCTATTTGAGATATGTGAAAAACATGAAACGAGAGCTACAGACTGCCTATCAGCTGGCTGAGAGTGTGGCGAACAAGAAAAATGAAGGAAACAAGCAACGCTATGATCAAAGAGTTCGTTTCTGTCCATTAGTCTCCGGTGACAGGGTTTTGATCCGAAACCTTGGACTACAAGGAAAAAACAAGCTAGCTGACCGCTGGAAAGCTACCCCATATGTTGTAGAGAGTCAACTTCCTGGTTTACCTGTCTTCAAGTTGAAGCCAGAGGATGGACAGGGCTCTGATAAAGTATTGCATCGAAATCACATTCTGCCTATTGGACAGGAAGTACAGCTGAGACTCGAAAAGAACAGAGATACACTCAAACCTAAAAGGAGAGCCAGCAAACGGCTCAAAGCAAAGAGAAATGAAAACTGTAACCTTTCTGACTTACCCACACCTGAGCACGATGACAAGATTGAGTCTACATCTGACTCAGAAGATGATGAAATTGGTGTATGGTATAATTATCAGTCAGCACGAGAGTCAAGGGAACTAGAACCTCAGAAAGTTGATCAATCAGAACCTTTCAGTCTGGACGTGGATCTAGCTATCCATACAAGTAACTCAGAGACGCAAGAGGCTACAGCTGAGGAACCTGCAGCAGCTGGGGAAGATGAACCCTCAGTTCAAGATAAGACTGCCGAAAGGACTGCTGAAGCCGAAAGAGACACTGAGACACAGACATTAGACGAACCAACTGAGACACAAATGATAGATGACACTGTTGTGAGACAAGACATAACAGAGAGCTCAGACGAGACAAGACGACCTCAGAGACTAAAGAGGGTCCCCACCAGACTAACCTATGACTTTCTAGGGAGACCAACGTCTGTAGCAGTTAGTACCCATACTGCCTCCCTAGTTAAGGTTGATGATAAGGAAGTTGGTTTATTTATACCTCCTTTTAAGAGACACAAGAGCATTTTTTACAAGTGGATAGGTTAAAGGGATTGTGTACCCTGTTCATAACAAAATTATGTGGTTTATGATGTTATATATGTCATGAGGACATGACCATTTTTGGTGGGGGGAGAGTGTAGCGCCCTGCTATAAATAACATGTTATTTCATGTGTTTGGGTTTACGAATATTGAAGTATTGCCTGTTAAATTAGTTCTATGTTGAAATAAGATTGAATTAATACAGAGAAATTAATAAGTGCACTTCTTTTGGGTAAGGTACTAAAATGTCCCATGTTTTTCATGGTCTGTGAATGTCTCATGACGTTTCTGTTGTTTATTTGAGTAACCAGGTATCAGTCTGTTATTAGCCAATCCGTGCCTGTCAGAGATGAGTGTCAGCTACCTACCGGATTCGGGAGGGGGTGGGACTAAACAAAGCGAGGAGACGAGGCTCGGGCTAGTAACAGGGAGAGACGAGGAAAAAGAGGGACAACACCATGGAAAAGTAGTTGTAAGCTATTTGAAACCGTGTAAAGTTACTGTTGTTACTAAAACCTTTAGCCGGAAGGTCTGGTTATGTGTTACCAGTACCAAATGTGGAAGTGAGCCGAGTTCAGAGCTGTTTCAGCTGGGAAATTGTATTGAGTGTCAGAGACGCCATTATCGTTGTGTATAGAGCTAGAGTTAGTCTCGTCCCTGCTAGCTGGAAGGAGACCGTGTGTGTGTGAGGGAGAAATGATTTGCGCCGTGTTTCCTGAGTGAGTATGAACACTGGTTGAACTGGTAACAATATGAAAATGTATGAGAACAAACAGTGAGTTTATTAGTGTTTTGAATTTATGCTTAGTGTATCTACGACCTACATGCCTGCCTGCCGGTTTGCCTGCCGCTGATCTGCTGCTGCTGTAGAGGGTGCTCGGGATCCCCGCTGTCGCCAGAGAGACTGCTGCTGCACGAGGACGTGTCAGCAGGACTTGTATTCTTCATCTCCTTTCACCTTTCTCCTCTGAGCGAGGGTTTGAGGAAACTGTGGTTATCGTGAGTACTAAGAAACACTTTCACAAGGATACATGAGCTCCAACTCAACAAGCGCGCCAACGATATGGTACCATAACTGACTTGCAAAACCCCGGGTATTTATTTATTTATTTTCTATTTTATTTTGTGAGCTCAAAGGGTCACCAGGTCCAAAGTAAAGGGTGATTGCCTATGTTTTCTTCTGTGCAATAAACACTTCTTCCTGTTGCAACGAGTAATTGCAGTCACAAATGTTTATTTGAATGTGGTGTTATTAGGGCTATAGTGTGTTAAAGGTTCATGCATGGGAGTATTAAAGTTACAATAACAATGTAGCTATAAAATAAGCTAATCAGGCCTCTCTGCACCCTAGTCAGAGTCATATGCTCTAGATTAAGTTAACACATTAAAAGGTTGATATTTTCGTGGACTCCCTCCAATTCAGCTCCCATGCTCGAGGTGTCATCAGGTATAAAGGGTTTTACCATGACAATGCTGTAATAAAATAGAGTTGGTTGGGAGGGCTACACTTCATATTAATGACATAATGTTCATTATGCTTCTAGCCTGTCTAGCCTCTACCTGGTCTTTTTACTAAACTTAACCAACTCCTTTCTTCATTGCCTAAGCCCAACCAAAGCATCTCCCTCAGTCAGCTGTCAGCACGAGCGGCGGCTGCAGCAGCCTCACGCCCCTGTGAGCTCAAGCCACAAAGCAGAATGTAAACAACGTCACGCGGTTCAGCACCTTGGACATTGGACAGCTTGGGGCCTGTGTCGGAACAGCGGGGTGTCGAAGTGAAGGTGTGTCGGAATGGAGAGCTGTCCCCGACTCAGATACACAGGCGAGGAGTCCTGTGTATCTGAGCTCGATTGCTCTTCCTTCATCCTTCAAGTACCTGGGTGTCTGTCACAATAAAACTGAATTTGAATTTGAATTTGAATTTGAATTTTGAAATTTTGAATCTGAATTTTGAAAACTGAATTTGAATTGTGAGAGAATTGTATTTTCAGTGAGGATCAAATTTCATTGGCTTTCAGTTTCAAATTATACTATTCAGATACAGTTTTTCAATGCAATGATTCAAATTAAACAATACAATTTCAAATTATGTGATTCAAATTAAAATTTTCAATTCGATTATTCAAGTTCAGCAATTCAAATTCAAATATGAATGATTCAAATTCAGTTTCTGGTGGCACATATTTCTGCCCATACATATGCATCATTCACATCTGTTTCATTGTAAACATTGTTCCAGTTTTGCCTCTGTAGTTCATTTTTCAGTGCATTCATTCCTTCTTCGGTCCTGACCCTAATGTAAATGTTTTTGTTCGGTGTCTGTCTCACAGTGTGTTTCCAGTCATAGATAGCAAAGATTGGTAGGTGGTCACTTCATTTATCAGAAGTCCTCTTGTTATGTCGTTAACGTTAGTAAAAATATTATCAATTAGAGTAGCACTGTGTGTTGTGATTCTGCTAGGACGTGTGATGAGAGGTTGTAAGCCCATTGTATACATCATATTAGTGAACTCATCGATTATCGTGTTTTGTTTTGGATTGAGCAAGTCAATATTTACATCAACACAGATGAAAACTCTTTTTTGGCTAGTTTCTGAGAATATTTCTCCCACACATTCATTGAAATCTTCTATTTTTGAATCTGGTGCTCTGTAAACACAGCTCACAACTATATTTTTACCATTTGTCACACATATTTCAATTGTCACACATTCCATTAAGTGGTCAACAGCTTTAGACATATTTTGTACAGTCTCATACTTGATTTCATTGTCAATGAACAGGGCCACTCCTCCTCCACCTTTGCTTCTTCTGTTAACACAAACAAGCTTATATCCATCCAGGAAAAACTCCGCTCCTTTGTCTTCATTAATCCATGTTTCTGACACTGCAGTGATATTTGAAGTGTTGTAGGTATTCCTTGATGTGGTCAAAGTTGGTGTATATGTGGCAAGGTGGAGAGGGCCCGGGCGGGGATTGAACCCACACCTCCCGGGTAAGAGTCATGCGCGCTTGCCAGTCACCCAAAGGGACATCCCCTTGGCCAAGTAGCCAGGGCACATGATCAATTGGAGGCATAGTGACAGGAACCTCAACTGTCACATCTAGACTCCTGCTGTTAAAGTGAATTAGAGACAGTTTCCCATCCATCCCAATGCTCTCATTGTATTGATCTTCAGTGTAATACTGGCATTTCTCAGTCATGTTAAGATAAAAGTGATTATCCGGGTCAATTCCTTCATTCGGGTCTGCTAAGGTATGGTTCACATCTTGATTTATAATCAGCTCCACACTTTCAAGTTCAGCAATCCTCTCTGATATTTCCATCATCTTTTCAGTCTGTGTAAGAACCCTTGTGCTTTGCTGTGTTGAAGTTATGGAGTGTTCGTGAGCCATACCTTAATTGTTGAATTTCTCCAGCTCGTCCTCACTCCTGATTTGCATTGTTTGGACATCTTCTGGTGATGATCCATTCGTTTTGATGTAGATTCTGCAGTTTGCTGTCCAGCTGTGTTGAATCTTGCCCCCTTTCTTCAGTTGGCGAGCTTTTCTGGCCATGCCAGCATTCTTTTTGGTGAGATTCTCGTTGATGTAGACGTCCAAGCCTTTGAGCTTCTTGCCCTGTTTCAGCAGTGCAGTCTTATATTTTCTATTGGTGAATCTCAGGACGACAGCTCGTGTTCCAGCCTCTATCCTTCGGGGTAAGAGGTGACATACTTCCACATTGTTGAAATCCACATCGATGTCTTTGCCACCCAGGAACTCAGACACTTGCTTCTCCACAGATTTGATATCCGATTCTTCAGTTTGGCCGACTGCAGCCGCAGCCGCCCTTGCGTAGGTCTGATGCTTGATCTTGAGACCAGTCACAATCACTTCGTTGAGTCTTCCTTGCTGGTCCATTTCTTCCATTCTGTTTCCCATCTCTTCCATTCTGTTTCCCATCTCCTTTAGAAGGTGGTCTTTTTTTGCATTTTCTTCCTGGAGCTCATTGATTTCCACTTTGATTTCCACTACCGCCTTTTGGAGAGAATCCATCTTCTTCTTTATTTCTTTCAGGTTGTTTTTCAGCTCGGCTTTCAACGTCTTCAGGTTATCATTCATGGCTTCATTCATGTTTCTCAGGTTTCTGTCAGCTACGACATCTCCATGTTCTCTCAGTCTTCTCAGGTCATCTCTCATTGCCGCCATGCCTTCGTTCACGGCGTCTAACATTGATTCAGCTTCGGAGCTATTGGCGCCTTTAGTTTTCCCCATTTCTTCTCACTTTTTCTTTTCCTCCTTTTCTCCTTTTCTCCTTTTCTCAGTTTCTCAGTTTCTGCAAGTTATCTAACTTGGCAAAACTTGGCTCTGTTATGCTCAGCTGCGCTCTGTTGCTGCTTACTGCTCCGCTGCAAGGTCACAGTTCTGAAGAAGGCGGAAGAACACGCTGAAACTGTTAACAAACAAGGTAGATGAGAAGGGTCTATGGGATGAAAGTAACAAAGTGCAGCTCTTCAAAGTCAAATCACACCGACGTCATTTCACATTTTTACAAAATAACACATTGTATTGACAGAGAACACATGTGAGATAGTGATTACGAACAAAAAAATGTTTCTCTCTGTGATACTATCTTTTTAAATGACGTCTATTTGAAAAATATTACTTTTAACACAGCTCTCCCCACAAATCACAGGAACTCAAGGCCAATAGGAGGGCCCTTAACTTCCTGGATTTTACAACTCTGAACAATAGGGGAGACTGGGGACAGCTGCAATGGGACGGTTGCAACAAGTCTTATTTCTCCGATCAGAAACATGCTAGAGTGATGACACTCACACTGCACATGCACAGTATAGAATAGAATAATACTTTATTCATCCCCCTTGAGGGAAATTCAAGTCGTCCAGCAGCTTACAAGAGCACATGACAGAAAAGATAACACAAACACACAGAATAATAAATAACCTAAAATGATATAAAAAAAAGTAAAAGTGTATAGCCTAACAAATGGCATTGTGCATCTTGATGGCTGCTCCTCTGACCTGTGAGTCTTATGTAGAGGGTGTTGGGGGTCACCCAGGATGGCCTTCAGCTTACACCCCATCCTCCACCAGCTCCGCCCCCCGTTCCACCACACAGCTAAATTTCTTGATGAGCTTGTTTATTGTTTATTGTTTATTGTATTCTTTGGATCCCCATTCTAGTCTGCATCATTATGTAGACATAATGATGCAGACTATTCTTCCTGGGGTCCACATTAAGTCAAACAGTTATTCCAACAATACAGTGTTTATACAAAAAATTACATAAAATAATTTATCCTGAATATATAAACAAAATTTTAGAAATGCATATTAAGTTGTACAATGTAGATAAGTTAACATGATCAAGAGGAATAATGTAACTTGATTATAAAATAGTTACATGATTATAGACATGACATGATCAAGAGGAGTAATATAGTTTTTTACATGATTATAAAATAGTTACATGATTATAGAAGAGTATACATGAGATAACCTAAAGCATAAATGTTCAACGCAGGTGTACTAACATGCTTGAATTCAACTTGACATGATTGCCTAATTTAATAGTAGTCTATTGCAACAATATATTATGACGACGCTTGTCTAGTCTGTTCCTGTCCCTGACCCTGATGCTGTTACCCCAGCAGACAATGGCAAAGAATGTAACACCTGCAATGATGGACTGACAGAACATGCACAGCATTACATTACAGATGTCAAAGGACCCGAGTGTTCTCAAAAAGAAGAGCCTGCTTTGTGTCTTTACACAGCACTTGTGTGTACAGAGTAGACCAATCCAACCTGTCATCAGGTCAGCAAGGTATGTACCTTGCTGACCTGATGTATGTACTAGAAATAAGACAAATATTCTTGGTAAGATATTTGAGTTTTTGCAGTACACTGCAAAAACTCAAATATCTTACCAAGAATATTTGTCTTATTTCTAGTCAAAATGTCATTTCTAGTCAAAACAAATCACATAAAAAGTAGCTTGTTTACTTCTTTAAAGCATGATCAAGAAGTTAACATGATCATGAACATGAAGTTAACATGATCAAGAGGAATAATGTAACTTGATTATAAAATAGTTACATGATTATAGACATGACATGATCAAGAGGAGTAATATAGTTTTTTACATGATTATAAAATAGTTACATGATTATAGAAGAGTATACATGAGATAACCTAAAGCATAAATGTTCAACGCAGGTGTACTAACATGCTTGAATTCAACTTGACATGATTGCCTAATTTAATAGTAGTCTATTGCAACAATATATTATGACGACGCTTGTCTAGTCTGTTCCTGTCCCTGACCCTGATGCTGTTACCCCAGCAGACAATGGCAAAGAATGTAACACCTGCAATGATGGACTGACAGAACATGCACAGCATTACATTACAGATGTCAAAGGACCCGAGTGTTCTCAAAAAGAAGAGCCTGCTTTGTGTCTTTACACAGCACTTGTGTGTACAGAGTAGACCAATCCAACCTGTCATCAGGTCAGCAAGGTATGTACCTTGCTGACCTGATGTATGTACTAGAAATAAGACAAATATTCTTGGTAAGATATTTGAGTTTTTGCAGTGTACTGCAAAAACTCAAATATCTTACCAAGAATATTCAAAGTCAAAATGTCATTTCTAGTCAAAACAAATCACATAAAAAGTAGCTTGTTTACTTCTTTAAAGCATATTTTCACTTGAAATAAGTAGAAAAATCGGAACTGATAGTGGAGCAAGTTTTGTTTTGTTGTTTGTTTGAAACAAGTGAAAATGATCTAAAAACAAGTTAATTTTTAGGTGATGAGTCTTATTTTAAGTGGAAAGAGATTAGTTTTGACTAGAAATTAGACATTTTGACAAGAAAAAAGACAAATATTCTTGGAAAGATTTTGAGTTTGTATGAAACCTCTGTACAGAAGAAGAATAGAAAAGACACATTCAGCATCTGCTCCTGCTTGACAAAGTTGTTTTAGGCATGAAAGTTTATTTTTTTCATGAGCTGTATTTTTGTCACACTGTCCTAAAACTTTGTATGAGTGAATCCAAACTTACCATGTTTGAATCACTGTTTTGTTGACTATTAAATGACATGGTTGACATGTGTCAATGTCATTGTGTGTAGCTGGCACATGATGTTTTGTCATGGCTGATGGGTGGGGACAGTTGCAACAACTTCTTGCAACTGTCCCCATGTTAACTCATTGAGTGCCAACCACGTAATTTCTCGTTTTTCGTTCCCATGCGTTGAGTGCCAAAAACGAAATTTTTCGTTTTTTGCTTTTTTTTTAAATTATGAAAATAGACACTTTAATACACATTATATGTAAATTTGGGGACTCTACGACGAGGAGAACTGAAATAGATGACGATCAAAGTCACATGACAGCTCATGATCTGGAAGTTTTTATCATAACTCAGCTTCTGCAAACGGAGGTCTGCATGTGGATGCAGCAGCTGCTCCGCTGCTGCTCCGCTCTCACCCGCGAGGCTGCAGCAGCTGGGAGCTGAACCAGGAAGCTCTCAGCCCACTGTCCCGCCCGGTCTTCATCTGGAGCAACACCGTGTCCTCCCCAAAGTCCTCCCGCAGTAAAATCTGATGGTCTCTGGACCAAAGCAGACCGGCACCACCGACCCGTACCACAGACGGACCGCGACCACCGGCGGGACCGGTGTTCGCGAGCCGCTGTGGCCGGCAGAGCCTCACGTTCCGTGGCGAGAGGCTGTGACACGGCACGGTGCGTCTGTGTTATTGCTGTTTAGTGGCGCCCCCCCCGCCCCCGATGGTGGTTTTGTGAATAGAACAACAATTGTTGTGTATATTTATCTTATACGAGCCCTTTGATCCAGAAATGCGAGTGTCTGAAGAGCGACAGACACAAACAGCGCACCTTTCATAAAAGACGCTCTATCTCCTTTTCTAGAAAAAAAGGAGGGATTTTGGTGAAACCCAGCCATGTTTAGCTTGACTTTTCTCAGGAACGGAGGCACGTAGAAACAAACGGTTTGTGGCCATTTGAAGGATAAAGTTAAACCTTTCAAATGAGCTACAGTATGTGTTGGTGGCAATAATATAGAATACACTATGGCTCTAAAATAAAAAGTCAAATATGGTCTAATTTGCCGGTACACTTGACTAAAACTTTGGAAAGGAGCGCGGCACTCAATGAGTTAAAGGGATACTTCACCCAAAATCGATAATTCACCAATTTTCTACTCACCGTCATGCCAAGGAAGGGTTTGGAGAACTTTTGGAGTCATCAAAACTCTTTTGGAGTTCCAGGCCCCTCCTGGAACTGGCAACAGATTTTAATATAATGGCAGCGGATAGAGCTCACTTTTGAATCGTCCAAAACACACATGAAACATCCAAATACTGCTTGTCCGTACTGTGTCCTGAAGCCGTGACATGAAAAAGTTGAAATTGAAAAAGTTGAAAAAAATAATTTAAATTTTTTTTAGCCTTGTTGTAGTAGTAACTAAATAAATAAATAATACCATAAGTATTATTGTAAAACAATGCATATTTTAGCAATACTATGCTTATTGAGATAAAAAGCTAAAGTTAATGAGTGAAATTTAAGGTATGTTTAACTCATTGAGTGCCGCGCTCCTTTCCAAAGTTTTAGTCAAGTGTACCGGCAAATTAGACCATATTTGACTTTTTATTTTAGAGCCATAGTGTATTCTATATTATTGCCACCAACACATACTGTAGCTCATTTGAAAGGTTTAACTTTATCCTTCAAATGGCCACAAACCGTTTGTTTCTACGTGCCTCCGTTCCTGAGAAAAGTCAAGCTAAACATGGCTGGGTTTCACCAAAATCCCTCCTTTTTTTCTAGAAAAGGAGATAGAGCGTCTTTTATGAAAGGTGCGCTGTTTGTGCCTGTCGCTCTTCTCACACTCGCATTTCTGGATCAAAGGGCTCGTATAAGATAAATATACACAACAATTGTTGTTCTATTCACAAAACCACCATCGGGGGCGGGGGGGCGCCACTAAACAACAATAACACAGACGCACCGTGCCGTGTCACAGCCTCTCGCCGCGGAACGTGAGGTTCTGCCGGCCACAGCGGCTCGCGAACACCGGTCCCGCCGGTGGTCGTGGTCCTTCTGTGGTACGGGTCGGTGGTGCCGGTCTGCTTTGACCCAGAGACCATCAGATTTTACCGCGGGAGGACTTTGGGGAGGACACGGTGTTGCTCCAGATGAAGACCGGGCGGGACTGTCGGCTGAGAGCTTCCTGGTTCAGCTCCCAGCTGCTGCAGCCTCGCGGGTGAGAGCAGAGCAGCTGCGGCGCAGCTGCGCTGCATCTGCATGCAGAACTCCGTTTGCAGAAGCTGAGTTATGATAAAAACTTCCAGATCATGAGCTGTCATGTGACTTTGATCGTCATCTATTTCAGTTCTCCTCGTCGTAGAGTCCCCAAATTTACATATAATGTGTATTAAAGTGTCTATTTTCATAATTTAAAAAAAAAGCAAAAAACGAAAAATTTCGTTTTTGGCACTCAACGCATGGGAACGAAAAACGAGAAATTACGTGGTTGGCACTCAATGAGTTAATATGTTGCAACTGTCCCTGATCCGTGTTGCAACTGTCCCCAGGTTTGGAGTCGGATGCAACGTCTGCATTCTTCCATTCAAACAGACATTGTGATTGATTGTCATATGTAGCCATCTTTAAAAAAGACACATTTAACTTTAATATGTAAAGGTTTGGTGAGTGTAGTCCAAATAGTCTCTGAGTAACTGAGAAAAAAGTAAAAAGTGTTGCAACTGTGCAGTCTCCCCTACATTTAAAATGAATTCCCTTTTCTTAGAAACCTGGGGTCTCATTTATAACCGTTGCGTACGCACAAAACGGGGCTGAAAGTGGCATACGTGACTTTCCACGCCAAGGTTGTGATCTATAAAAAACTAACTTGACGGGAGAATGTGCGCAGCCCTAAGCAAACTCTGACCCATGCGTACGCATGGTTTGGAGGAAAAGGGGAATTAGCGACACAAATGGTGTGGTGGTGAACTGAAGTCAAACTCAGGAAATGATGATTGAGAAGAACGATTATGTTTTTATTATCGGCCGTCACACATTTAATTTCAACCCGTATGCGTTAGATCCATGTTGCCACGGTGATTTAATTCAACAGCGCCCTTATTTTGCATCGGACTGGTGTTTCAGAAACATCTTCTTAGAATCTAACCTAAAATTCAAAATCATAATTCCTTCTCTATATTTAATCACCACCATCTCTCCGTCATATTGTCCACTCCCAGAGCGCAGGAGGAGGAGAGGACGGCGCGGCTGCATGGGATAAATACATGGTGTAAATAACTATGCTCCTATGATACTGTGTGAACATATGATCTTGAGTCAATTAAATCTCAAAGCCTGGGAAAAAAATCCAGTAATCGTTCCCATAATTGTTACATTCTGTTTTCTTGTTATCAAGAGAAGTGTCATGTTTGATCATTCCTCAGAATGTAACTGATTCTGCTAATTATTCAAAGTTTTATCGATCAGTCTAATTACTGTAAATGTATGAATACAGCGGTGAGCCCCGTGCGTAATTCTGCACCACGGCACCGCTGGAGGAGAAAGGAGGGAGAGGGAGACCATGATGAATGGTTAATAACTCGTTTCAGATTAGAACTGTTGTCATTGTAACTATGTGCCGAACCGGGTCCAGCATGTGAGAGGCAGCGCACCAAAACAACACCGCGTGCGCTCTGAGCCGCTGACGCCGTTAACAGCTGCAGCAGCACGTCACGTCGCCACTTTCACACCTGCAGCTAATTCACAACAGCGACAGAACAAGAGCACGTCAGGCTCATTGACATGCAGATCGCATTCATGTGGTGGTTTGCATTGACCATCTACGGTTAAAACAGGGCGTGTACAGGGCGGAACGTGAAGCGGATTCAGCTGCGCACACTTGTAGGAACTCTGTGATTTATAAAGGGAAGTTTGCTTGCAAGTGTGCGTACGCAGGGTTTTATAAGTCTGAATATTTACTGGCGCACGCAAAACTTGGCTTTTGGGCGTACGTACACTTTTAGTAACGATCCCACGCACAGTTTTATAAATGAGACCCCTGGGGCCTCATTTATCATTGTGGATACAGTAACGATCCCACGCACAGTTTTATAAATGAGACCCCTGGGGCCTCATTTATCATTGTGGATACACCTTTTTTTACGCCATTTTCCCCTCGTTTTGTGCGTACGCACTTTTCTCCGCCAAATTTGGGATCTATCAAGCCAAAACCTGACGGGGAAAAGTGCGGACATTTACACCCATTTTGACCCTGGCGTACGCCTTTTTTGAGGAACAGGAGGAATTGGCGACACCGTTGCTGAGTCAGAGAACTGCAGTGTGAGAGGGAGAGAGGAGCGGAGTACATTTAGAAGAGCACAGTAGGATTTTTTGAAGTAATTGTGGTAGTGGTGGACCGTTGATGCTGGCAATCCAACCCGCTCTATAATAACACTAGGCTCTATGTTAATTGATAAACAGAGCTGATTGTGGATTTTGCTTTTTTGATTAGGCTGTGTGACGTCTGACAAGGATCAAACCATCCAAGTTTAAAAACACAGCAGCGCACACTGATCTGCAGCCTAGACTGTTATTATTCTGTCACCTGAGTTAACGAGGTTCACGTGTGTTTGGAGCTGACGAGAGGAGAGAATAAAGAGCGAGACAACGCGGCCCTGAGGAGGAACTGTGAAGGACTCAGCTGTAGCCTAATGGAAAATGACCTAAACCGAGTCCAGTAGAGCTGGAACTGTGTAGTGGAAAGGCGTGCAAAGTAATGGTAACTATCGTCCTGCTTCCTACATTGTTTTAACATCTAGGTAAAAAAAAAAAAAAAAAAAGATTTTCTGGGATAAACGGGCAGATTGCATAAGATTATTCTTCTTTCTGCTCCCTTTTGTTGAGATTTGGGAGGTTTTTGTTTTTATTGTAGCTTATTAAAATGCAAGATCATTTTTCTGACTGATTTATTGCCCGTGTATCTGCTTTCGGAGAAGCGGAGAAGTTCCGCTTCTTTCCCCCGTCCTCCGCCTGTTGTCTCCGTTGTCACTTTGTTGTCACAAAAGTTGCTGCGCCACAGAGAGCACATGGCTAATTAAATATGCACGTGCTGACCATATATAGTTGTATATAGGCGTTCCGGGGGCGGAGTAAGAGCTGTGTTCACGTGTGCACCATTCTTGAGTCCTGTGTCATTTATTGCGGAGAGTTGTGCGTACGCACAGTTTGATTGATCTGAAAAAGGTGTAAATATTTCGGGTGTACGCCATTTTCATCTTTTCGCCTTACGCAAATATTTAGTAGCAGTTTTACACCCTCTTTGATAAATGAGGCCCCTGGTTTCAGAACCGGATCTGGCTGTTGAGTCAGCTGCTGAATGAGGAGGGAGGACTGCTCGCTATCTTTCCCATATTCAACTAACTCTCCAGAAGGAAAAATATGTTTCTCATTATCCCAAAAGAATAATATTAAAAAATATGTGCTTTATTCCAAAAGATATTGCTTCTACCCCTAATATCACTGTTTATTGGAATTGCCTGACAAATCATATCAACTGGAAATCATACACAAATATTACCCATCTTATTACTCTTTGCAAAAGTTCAAAAAGGACATTAACTGCTCTTTTTGTAACTCACATTCAGACACAGTCTATTATCATCTATTCTGGCTTTGATCTTGCACCAAAAAACCATGGGCAGACATCAGCAGCTTCATCATTGATTATCTCACCATAGATTTTTATCTTACTCTGGGAAAATGTTGTTTTTCATTTCCATAATTACTCTACGAGAGAAGGAAAATGTTATTTTTTAAAAACGTTTTATTTCTGGCAAAATTTTATATTCATAAAAGTAAATTTACTAAGAAAACCCCTTGTTTTGTTATTCTTCAAAAAGAAATGGAACCTTATTTTAAGCTAATTACCAAATCAACAAATGAAAAGGCTATCAAAGCTTTAGACTTCTGTAATATTTACAACCTTTTTGTATAACGTAGATTATACTGGCACATGTGCTCTCTTGTGTGTTCTCTTTGTATATTGTTCTCTGTATACTATTTGTATCTCAACTCCTTATAGACAAATAAAGCATTGTGTTGGGGGAAAAAAAAATCAGGCCAATAAGAAATTTGAAAATGAAGTTACTATCTTGAGTTTTCGGGTCGAGTCATCCATTGTCATCCAATGTCACTGAGTTTGAAAGTGCAGGGGGGGGGGGGGTTGTGGCAGGACTGTGTGACAAATGATACATGCTTTCACATTGCAACTCCCTGTCAATGTGACTGTTGTTCCAGTTGAGCATATTCTAGGCAAAGTTGTTTTCCTAGATTTGTCATCTATGCCAGGCATGTGTCTTCTCAGCACATTTTCCCAATACCAATAGATTAGGAATGGAATCTGATCACATATTTGAGAAGAATTATGAGATCTTGGGAGTCATAGCTGAGTTTTCTTTTAGCTCTCATGTTCAGGAGACTTAATTAGACTTATTTAGTATAATTTAGAGATCTCTTTTTCTGATCGGAGTGAGACACAAATGAGTTATTTTCACCTGAGTTCACTGTTAGAAAACTGAGACATTTGAGAAGAATAATGAGATATACTGTAGCTGAGTTCTTTAAGCTCTTTCTTTGATCTCATGGTGTCATGTTCAGGAGGCTGAAATTAAACTTATTTTAGATCATATAGAGATCTCTTGTTTTGATAAAACATGAGATTGTATGTGATTGTTTCTCCTGAGTTTAATTTGAGAAGCAGGAGAAAAAACCATTGGTCTCGCCTTAGTATCAAAAAATAGCTTGTAGGAGAAATGAAAGAAACAACAATGAGATGTCTTCTTGGGTTTCGCTTTCCTCGGGGTGGTCTCTGATAAAAACCCTGATGCACTGGTCCAGCTCAGATCAGTCTAGACCAGCCTATGCCCAGTGCTCTGCATCTCTCTTCTTTGTTTGCCAATTGTTCTTTAACCACAGACTTGAGATCAAACCATTTCTTCTTTACTTCATCAGTGGTGCACTCTCCAGATACAGCATTCAGTGAACAAATTCTTTTCTCTGCTTATTTTCTCTGCTCAGTGTCTGTAATTTTTGTGTGCACATGGCCCTGCAGTCTCATGCCCATTTACAGGGATTGATGGGGCATTAACCTATGCTAATCCAATGTTAATTAGGATCACCTGGAACACTCTCCCAATATTCTAACTCATCAAATACAAAGTATAATTTACACATCCACGTACTGGTAAAGAATATTTCATCAAATCCTTCATTAAAGTTATAGGTGGTAATCATGTTCAGAAACATGTTTTGTTCTACTGGGAGAAATTGTTCTGAAAAAAAAAAAATAAAGCCCTATTCGCAGGGGATTAGTATTACCTGGGGACGTCGGGTGATTTGTAAATTACCCCCCACGTCTGTGTTTCTTGCGGTGCATTCGCACGGGATAAGTGAAGTCTGTATTTTTACTCAAATTTACTGACATTAAGGCTCCGATATGACGTCAAAGCTGTGCACGTCGTAACATCCGCTGCTGTCACATCCATGTGTGAAGCAAATGTAAATAAAATGTCAAAGCAGTGTGACAGTGGTGGTCCTGTCACTATGCCTCCAATTGATCATGTGCCCTGGCTACTTGGCCAAAGGGATGTCCCTTTGGGTGACTGGCAAGCACGCATGACTATTACCCGGGATGTGTGG
Organism: Trachurus japonicus; assembly: GCF_045865225.1. NCBI lineage: Eukaryota > Metazoa > Chordata > Actinopteri > Carangiformes > Carangidae > Trachurus > Trachurus japonicus. The sequence goes on from NC_140923.1 coordinate 28,665,122, forward strand.
GTTCAATCCCCGCCCGGGCCCTCTTCCCCCTCTGCCCCCTTCCCCTTCCCCTTGCCACATTCTGGCGTTGTTGGCAGGATCCATGTAGCACTAGGGGTGGGTCCATGGATTCCTAATGTGTGGCAGCCTGCGAGGACGTGCTTGTGAAAAGAGGTGGAGAGATGTGACAGTGGTGGTCCTGTCACAATTGATCAGGTGTGGGTTCAATCCCCGCCCGGGCCCTCTTCACCTTGCCACAGCAGCAACGTGACGTCGCAACTAGGGGTGTCAACATCTACACGTGTAAACGGATACACGGATAACAAATCATAACCGTTTAGAAAAATCAATAATCGTTTACACGCCACGTAACCCTCCTCTTCCTTCATTTCTCACCAATATAGGTATTTTTAGGGGTGATAACGTTGCCTGAAAGCTTCAGATAATAATGGAACTGCGTGTCAATCCCCCCTCACTTTATCTCCGCGTAGCCGTCTCTCTCCAGCTTTCCTTTCAAAATAAAGGCAGAGGGAAAAAAAAAAAAACCGTCCTCCGGCCTGTACTGCTATGCGAAGGAGGCTCAACATAGCCAGGCTTTGTGTTCATGTTCTAGCTCAACCAAACCTCTAGCCCCGCGGTCCCCCCGGAGTTAACACGGTAGGCTACTACGAAGCTTATTGCATGACGCTCGGCTCAACAGCTGAGCAGCGTCTTCCCTCAGCTGAACATCTGCAGGCGGAGACACTCAGAGAGAAAGTAACAGCAGCTGATCAGCGCGATCTCTCCCTCCGGTCAAACGCTTTGTTCTGATCCAGCTCCACTGTCAATGTAAAGGTGACGCCAGCTCTAGATGAGTTAAATAGTTAAACAGCAGCACTTTTATAGCCGATTTTATTATTAAACTCTGAACATAACCTGGTCGGGACCGTCATGAGCTAAGCATAAGTTACCATGGTGATCTAGGCGGGTTAAAAGAGAGCCACATTTGTAGTACAGGAGAGCCTGGCTTTAATATTTTATTTACAACATACCTCGCTAACTCACTAAACTCGCTTCACAGTACAGCCCTCCGTCTCCTTCTCTCTGAGCCCCAATGAACCCCGTGGGCACACACGCAGCGCGTCAACGTCATCTTGTGGGCGGCCCGGAGCTGAAATCAAACCATGTAGGCTACACATCGGTTAGTAGCCCTACACGTGTAGAAAAAATTGTAAACATTGACACCCCTAGTCGCAACAGTGCAGTTGTTGTCGCAATAACGGGCCGTCATGGCATTTGTATTAAGACTGATGAAAGCCGCATGTCATCCATCTCAATATCCTCCTAAATTTTGCTCTTTTTATGGATCTGAGGCTGAGCTGTTTATTTAAATGGGTCTCCAGCACCGATACGAGCCCCTAAAACGCCTTCGAAAATGCTGCTCATAATTTCCACCGCAGCCTCCATGTTTCAACCCATACAGTATGATTTCAACCGGTGAAGAACAAAAAATGCCCTTCAATTACTGAGATGCAGATTCGCACGGGACTAGTTTTACCACAGGACGTCGGTCTTTGGTGAAAAAAAGTAGGTAATTTGCGGGGGAATTTTTACTTTACAAATTCCTGACATGGCGCATTCGCACGGGATTAAGATCACAGACGTCCTCCGCAATTATTACAAATTATCTGAGGTCCCCAGGTAATACTAATCCCGTGCGAATAGGGCATATGTCTATATTTTAAGCTTGTTTGTAGCGGAAGCTCCCAGTGTCTCAGTTCACTGCCGTCTCATTCAATACAAGAGGGACATTACAGATGAGCAGCATGGAGGTATTTGGATGTTTTTTGGTGTGTCTTTTTGAACGAAGAAAAGTGAGCACCATTCACAACCATTATATGGACAAATACTATATATATATATATATATATATATATATAGTCAGCCAAGAGTAACTGTTTTTCAGCAGGTTGCACTGTGCTGTTAATAACATGTATATAAATCAATTAACGCTAAGCTGCAACAGCAGTTATTACATTTGGATTGTTTTTGCCTGTTGTATATCAGCATTGACAAGTCTTTTTAATTACACATGATATAATTATCAAAATACAGTTGCTAAAGGTGCTGGGCCTAGAGTTTATAAGAGTTCATTTTTATGTGACCTTCAATAACCCTATCAGTTTGTGGTAACCTCTGTAATCCAGACACAAACAGCTGACTCCGCAGTAGATGGTAAGGATGCAGAGTCATGTAACAATGTGAATTAATGAGTAATACATGGGTGATGAGTGCTGCAGAGAGCACAGAAGCCAAGTAAGGCCAGCTGTTTCTCACACTCCTGTGAATAATATAGTACATATTATTACTGCAATACAATCTCAAACACACCTCAATTTATCAAATGTAGGACAACGCCAAAGTCTCCATTAAAACTCGGGCCAAAGCCCACCAGAGGTTGCAAGGATGAATTTACTTTTTGAGGGCTTCCCCATGTTTGAAAAGGTTTTTTTTTAATCCAGGTGTAGGTATAACAGATTTCTATAGTTGGAGTCACCAATCCAGACAATGTTGCTAGTGTCTAAAGCCCATATGACGACACCATGGTATCATCCATTTTATCAAATGACCACAGTTCATTCTGGCATTTGTTTAATCTATTAAAACTCAATGTTTCAGAGGATGGTTTGCACCTTTGCAACCAGTTTTTAAATTATTGATTTATGTAGAAAATCTAAACACTTCATGTTTACAGGTATTCCAGGACCATGATTTAAAGCTTTATTCAGTTGATAATATTTTTATTTTTATTTTCTGAAATTAAACTGAATGTGTTTGGATTTTCTATCTGTATACTGCATGCAATCAGTACAATCAGCAACACCAAGAAAAACTACAAAATAAACCATTGCATGCTACTCAAAGTAGAAGTCATGACCATGTGAATGCCTGAGCATCAGTCATTGTAATGACTCATGCTCAGGCATTCACATGGTCTACAGGGACATTGTGGCCAAAAGACCGAACAAAATCCAAGTTGAAATTTCAAGATTATTTCAAGTTTGTTTGTATAGGCCATTTTTACAAACTGTTTGTCTCAAAGGGCTTTACATAGCATCATAACAACATTCTATGTCCTTAGACCCTCACATCCACTGAGGAAAAACTCCATAGAAAACCCTTTCAACAGGGAGGGAAAAAATTGGAAAACCCTAACCTCTATAATGTAAGGGATGAAATGTAGACGTCACTCTAAAAGATGGCAGATAACAATCAACCATAAACATTTAATAAGGAAATCATGCAGCAGAAAACTCAATATCTCTCCCAGTTAAAAAAATCAAACAAACAATTAAAACAGTGATTGAAGTCAGTCACACAGAGAGATGCTTGGATGCTCTAAAGGGAGGCAGTGAGGTATTTTGTCTTGCCCAATGGGAACCCTAAAATACTAAAATATTCACCAGGCTTGATGTGTGTGCAAAGTTTTTCAGTTTGTAGCATGTTTAGGCCATCATAAAAGCCATTCTTTTCTCTCTCTTTTTTTTTTTTCTACCGAAGAAGAAATGTTCAAAAAACAATAGGTTCCACACCCTCAGGTGCGCCTGGGGCCTTGTAATCATAAATACAACATGTGTCAAATTGTTGAGATAAACCTTTGTGCTGTCTTGCATGACAGGCATACATATTGATAACATTTAGGCCCTGACCTGAGGTAACGTAAAGAGAGGTTACAGCACGTGAAACATGATGACATCACGAGTATGACTCAATAATAAAATAAAAACAAAATGTATTTTAAATAGATATCTGTGAGGATATAAAGACACTGCAGCAGCTTCTAAAAAATGTTAAGAGCTCTAATATGTCATGACCCACCTGTCTATTTTAAAATCTTTATCCAAGGCTTTGATTTGTTTTGCTGAAGTCATTGTGTTGCTCACACGTGAGTCAAAGTAGCTCCGGTGTTAGTGGAGCCTAAAATGGTAATGGAATGTGTCAATCCAGCAGGATTCAGTGAGCCCTATCTTGCTAAACATGAGCTAGTTAATTAAAAACATGTTATTGTGTCATTCAGGTCAAAGAGTCAGTAGAAGAGGGGGAAGCCAAGGAAGTTATGGTTCATAAAGCCCTTTTCCTATCGTGTGTGTGCGCACAACCACACGTGTGTGAGCATGTACATGACACCGATGCCCCCTAAATCCTCCCTTCCGTCACTCTGTATAAACAGTGTGTTAAAGCAAACATTGAGAAATATCAGTTCGAACTAGAAAGGACTCTGCAGCTTCAATGTCTGAAAGGTTCCTTTGGGTCAAACAGAGAGGAAACTGAACTCAAGATTGAGGTCTTCCAGATCCACCTATTAAACTGCATTCTTGGTGTTTATGCTGCCCATCATCACTTCACTTCATCACACCATCCACTCCACCCTACTGCCAACAACTTGTGTGGTACAAAAAAAAATCATAAATAACGAATGAACAATACAAACCCCCCCCCCCAAAAAAAAAAAAAAAAAAGCATTGGAGTGGAATGGAGTTTTGTGGAATGGAATTAATCATTAACAAATCTTTTCAATAACAAATTGCAAAGCAACTTGAGAATTTTATTTTATTATTTGTTATTATTATTAGGCTATATTATTATTTATTATTTGTGCCATTTTTAACATTGACTTAAGATCAGACCATAATTACTTGTGACTTTTGCCTCGTTTAAAACAAATTCAAATATGGTTCAAAAACAGTGGGTCGACTAGGATTTGTGATGAACAGCATAATGGTCCATCACATGCAGCTAACTAAAGAAAATTCATTCACAGAATAAAAGCTCTGCTTTCATTTGTGGCGTAACATTCAGAAACAAGAAAGAATGTGAACGTTAAATTGAAATAGTGAGATTTCGTATGCAGTGTTATGCTGTCACCTGTTGGATGACAGAAGATGCTGCACCTCTATCCATGAGGGTGGGTTGGGGTGGGGTGGGGTGGAGGGGGGGAGGGGTGAGCAGGTTTTATCATCCCGGAGTTTTGCTCAATAAAGCTCATGCCTTTGCATTGTATTTGAACACTGGTTTACAATCTAGCATTCATCATGTAAATTAAGATGACTTTTAAACAGACTTTTTAGTGTCCCAAATTAGGAGCATGACTGTCCCACATTAGGGAACGGAGATTGCCGGAGAAAACTTTGCAATAAGAGTTGAAATATGTTTGGTATTTCTTTTAGAAGTGTGGTATCAGAATTTTCTCTTTGGATTTCATTAGCCTAGATCACAAAGGATTTCAGAATGGTACAGGATGTAGATTGAAAGTGTTTGCTTCATATCACAATATAGACCAGAAGTCAGAATTTCACAAAATGTCCCACATTAGGCGAATTCACCCTAGGTAGGCTATAACGACATTCAAAAAAAAAAAAGATGACAAATATTTTCCTCCTCCTGTTCACAAAAAGTAGGCCTACTATAGTTGACATTGACATCTTTAAATATGGAGATGGCCTGATTGACAGGATAAATTGAATGCATGATTTTAAAAGAAACTTCCTTTATCTTGTTTGTATTCATGTCTATGTTAAAAGACAGGCTAGATGCGGCGTTGACGGAGACCCAGAGCTGCCTGGCAACGGTTGCAGCTATGGTTGCAGGCTGCACTCCGACACAGTAGGCGGCGGTACGTGTACTGGAGCGCTTCCGGTCTTTAAACCGAGAAGTGTGTGCACCGTGCGTCAAATCTGAAAGTCAGTCAATCTGTTTAGGTAGGACAATGTTGTCTTTACATATACTGCGCAGATTTCGACCGTCTGCTGTTTCTCTGGCGTACAATTACACTCGTATGACGAGCGCTCCACACGGCGCGCTGCTTCTCTCGTCATGTTCCAGAGCAGTTGGTGGCAAACAGCTCCATGTTGTTAGAAGGACGTTCCTCAACCTGGAAAACAAGGTATTAACGCCGATAGTTACACAGCTCTTTGAAGGCAGATTTACTGTTAAATAGTCAGCAAGCTAACTCTATATGTGTATGAATAACAAAGCTACCATATCGCCATTTTTAGGCTGTTAGCTGCTAAGATCACTTTCTGGAATCGACTGATCGTGTCTGCAGGAACATCTCAGCTGTAGCTATCAGTTTCCCTGAAGGAAATATTTGCAGTCGTTAAATTTCTGTTTTTTGTCGGAATGAACACAGATCATTGTCATTCCGCAGGTAACTGAATGACTTAGTCTACTGTCAGATCATACAAAGACGGTTCAGAGTATCTTTGTTAGATCTGTCAGACACATGTGACTTCTTCAAGTGTCCTCACGCTGTTAGTTTTACTAACCGCTGTTGCCACCTCGCGGAGAAAACATAGAACAACATCCAATCATAACATTCAGTATAAAAAATGGCCATCATTACAGACTAGAGCAGGGGGGCTGTTGCACAAAAGTGGAATCCAGGATGATTGAAAAAGCGAGGCCTCATCAGTGTGTTGTGGTTTACACTGGTTGACTAAAGTCTGTGGGAGAATTGTATTAAAGTCAACTTAAATCTAGGAAGAGCAGTCAGATATAGAGTGCCGAAGCGGAAGCAGCCCCATGGGTCCTCAATTCCAAAAAAGTCTCCATACGAATGAATGGGAGTCAAAGATTTATTTTGTGATCCGTTTGAATTGCGCCATGACAAAAAAATATGTCCTCTACCTGTTTAAAACATCACGTTTCATGCCGAGAAATCAGCCGTTTGTTGTAAAACTATTGTAAAATAAAATCCCGAAGAGTCCGTAACCAGAAAGACTACAAGTCGCGTAGGTGACGTCACACACCAAATGCCGCCCTTTCCCGTGTCAGTTGGTGACGTATTTTTTGTGGGACACACACCAGATTTGTAGTCCGCAGAGCGTCGTCACACAAAATACATTCTTCTGTTGCTGTTTTACGATAAACTGCTGATTTCTCGGCATGAAACATGATGTAATAAAACTTGGACTCCCATTTATTCGTATGGAGACTTTTTTCGATTTGAGGACCCATGGGGCTGCTTCCGCTTCGGCACTCTATAGACCCCTTCGCGGCCTACGTCACTGTGACGTCAAGACGTTCACTGGAGGCAAAACAACTGACCCAGCATCTGTTTAGACAGGCGTCTACTGTGTACGGGACAGGTTTTAAATTCATTTTGAACAAATGTTATGCTCAGCAAACATGGAACATATATAATAGGTTCTGTTTAAAAGAGTAAGAATAGAAGGAAAGAGTCAGATCCAGAGCAGCATTCATTTACAAGCACCGATTAAACTTCTTGTAAATAAACGTGTACTCCGCCCACAGACTGTATAGCCCCCGGCTCTCTCCTTGTGTCAGTCCGAGTTCTCAACGGGCCGGACCGAACAACACGACCGGACGTACCGGGTTCAGGTTGAAAACATTTAATAGCTCGGATCGGCGGACCACCGGCTTCTTTTTTTTGCCGCCGTCCGGTTAATGCTCGTGACGTGAGCCCGGGGCCGCATCGGGTCCAGGCTTCAACACCTGGCTGCGGATCTGACCAGGTCGGGTCTTTGAGAACTGTAGCAGGACTGAAGCAGCTTAGAAACTGCTCAAACAGGCGATCATGGGTTTAGTACAAGAACTACTGTAACTGTAGCAGAAAATAGAGATAGACCCGGCCCGGCGTCTGTTTGAGCTTTAGCTTTTATTTGAAAATTTACGGTACATATGAAGGTCGGGAGTCAACTTTTTAAAATAACACTCACGGTCTCTGAGGGTGGGTGTACTAACATATTCACTAAAATATGACGTTTCCTCGTCCATTCTTGAAAAAACAGTCCGTTAAAACATGCTAACCAGCGTTTACAAGCTACAGCGTTTCAGATGTTTTGCCTCCAGCTATGCCCCGCCCACCCGGATGTTTACAATCTGTAAAGGGGTGTATAAGATACCCTCTACTTAGCAGGTTGAGTGAGGGCTGAGTGGATGACAGATGATATCGCACCAGATGTGGACCGGTTCTTCCTATCATACTAATAGAGGGTATGCGTTTACGTCACGTTGCCCTCGGCAACGCCCCGTTCGATCGGACTGAGTGGCAAAACAAGTGTCCCTCAACATGCTGGCGGATAGCGGTGGACTCATAAACTAAATAAATAAATAAAATATCTTATATCAAAACAAATTGATGTCAAAAGGAATCGACAACCAGCTCCCCAAAACCGTCTGCTCCACTGACACTTCCTGTAACACGCAGTGTGACCGCGGTACCTGCAGAGTGACTGACAGGCTCACTGTTACTGTGCAGAGGGACGAGATTACAGCTGTTACTGTCGTCCTGACAGTGACTCCCGACGCTTAAACCTGCGCGCTGCTTTTATTCTGAAAAACTCTGACCAGTCAAACTGTAGGATGTGTTAGAGGACTAATTTATCTGTCTAAACTGGTCTAAACATCATAACTATGACGCCTGAAACTGTAAACACAGCTGATCGATCGAAAAAAATGACCGCTCCAGTTAATTTACTTTCGGTCATTAAGAACAGGTTATTGAATGTAACTCGGTCAGACTGAGACGTATCCTCAAGATTTTTAGCAGCTCTGTTAGGCCATGCATGCTTTACATGCTGGCAAAGCTAGACATGTCAGAGAAGAGAAAGTCGGAGAAAATCGCTTCGTTACTTGCTCGTTTTTAAACTTTGGCGGCTCTGCCACTCGTCTTTTTGTCACTCAGTGGACGTTCCACAGCGACTTCCGAGTACCGTGACGTCATGTGCATACCCTCTATTGTGGTCCACATTGATTGTAATGCTGTCCCTTATGTGGGTCATCACTCACCATTCAAATCATTTCATGATTATCAGGGTGAGAACCACCATTCATGCCTGATGAAGCAGATTTTTTTTCAGCACAGTTAAACATTCACCCCTTAGTAATCCATAGCCTTCCTGGTGTCACTTTAATTATAAAAGTAACAGTCGTAATAACAACACTAATCTTATTTACATGATGGAGATGGTTCACTTTCTTCAGCCTGGGTTTTTTTTTCATTTGTTGATTTTCTGGGGTTGACATTTTGACCCATGACCTGGTGGACTAAAATCAAAAGTATATTTGACAAAGAAAGTTTGTTTGATCTCTGTTTTCTACCAATTTGACAGATTAATGGTGGGAAGAGTGACAATTTGTCAATTTTGGATCCATAACTTTGCATATCATTCTACTAACTTATTTAGTGGCTGGGGGCTGATCATTTCTCCATAGACTGCAACACAATCACCCTTTTTTTCCCCTTTTTTTTTTTTTTAACCAGTAGTGAAACGCTGCCAAGGCCAGATTCTTTAACAGGTGTTATAATGTCATTTCTTTGAGCAGGTGCAGTCCCACTGTCCATCATCACGTTTTCTCTCTGCACATGCGAACTCCAAAGATGGGAATCTCATCTACACTGGCAGCCTGGGCAGCGCTGTTCGATGTGAGTCACATTCACTTTGTTGAATCTAAGAAAAACACCATCAGGCTAAACTTGACTTAATTCAAACAATACATGAACAATTAGAGATATGCATTCATTTCATCTGAATTTTTTTTAGTTCACAAGCCTCCACTTTATAAATCTACTTATCACTCCTTCTATATTGCAGTGTAGCCTAGAAGAATATAGCTATTTCCCTATTTTACAGTCACATAAATCTTAACTGATGCATCACCCAGTGAGTGATGAAACTACCTAATGCTTAAAGTTACATTGTGTAGGAATTACTCCCATCTAGCGTTGCGGTTGTATATCGCAAGCATTTCATCATATTTTTCATGCTGCATTCACGTGAAATTGGGCAGACGGACGACAGCCGCTGCACGTAACGGCATAAACAAGCCTCTATGAAATGTAAAAAAAGTGGTCTGGCAAAACAATACACGTGACAATATGTTGTCATGGCGATGTTGTATTGTTTACCTGACCCACGTTTTACTGGCTTTTTCTCGACTTCTGTGACTAAAATGACATCTGGTTTGTTACCGACGGCCGTCTGCCCGACTGCACGTGAATGCAGCATCAGTGTAACGCTCCATTCCTCCTCACTGCGTTACCGCGGTGACTTTTCACAGACGCCACCTCGACCTGAGCCGACAGCTCCGGTGAGTTTCCGTGGTTTCCTACCGTCACAAAAACATGGCGACACAACATGGCAGCCAGCACCGAGCTAACCCGCTCCATGTAGATATGAATGATATGAACGGCAAATTCAGAGCTCACCGGAACACTTGAAAATGAAAAACATACTTTTGAACAAAATAATCGATTGTCGTGAATAGATAACAGGAGAAGTTACACAATGTCCCTTTAAGGAGTGCATACAACATTTAAATAAAATTGACATCTACCTTGCGATAGCAGTATATGGATGATGTATCCTACATCAGCATTTTAACCAGTAACATTTGTTCTCTCAATCTGTTGTTTTTTCAGGGGTGAAGATGTTTTCATACAGCACCAGTGGGGCCAGCCTCCTCCTCATGCCCCACATCCTTCTAAAGACAGGAGTGGGAGTCCAAAGCTTTGCCATGCAAGCTGCTTTCTGTGGAGTCATTGGCTTTTTTACATTCCTCACCCCTGTGCTCCTCCACTTCATAACCAAGGGCTACGTGGTCCGGCTGTATCATCACCCTGACAAAGACGCCTACACTGCCGTCACCTATAGTGTCCTCCTCATGGAAAAAAAGAACATGTTTCACCAAAGCCAGGTCAAGATCCCAGCCATCAGCAAAATGTTCACTACCTTCTATGCCAACAACATGGGACTGCTTGTAAACCCAGACCTGTTCACTGTTCCTCAAGACTACAATCACCTGATGGGCTACGATAAGCCCTTTAGCTTCAACACAGATGACATGGACAGGCCTGATAAGAGCTGAAAGCAACAGGGTGAATGTGGTGTTGGCGTATGAATTACACCCCCAACTTGAAACTGCACAGTACAGATATCCTCCCAATGGAGTACAACCATGGAAGACTTGTCACATGAAATAATTTATCAACTGCATCTGATTTTTTGGGTCAATTTTTAATTTATGTGTCATAAAAAATAAATTATAACTTCAACATCATGACATTGTATTTGTTTGAAATAGAGCAATTTTGAATTTTGCTGGCTTCATGGTTTTAGGTGTTGTAACACGATATTCTGTCGCAAGGTTAGTATGACCTCAACACTTTTTAGCGGTGACTCATATAGTACTCTAAAAGGACACAAAATGTTTCATTTTTATTTTATAAGACTGGAGAAACCAGAATGGAGATAGGCAGATATAAGTCCAAGGAGGCAATTCTGGATATCCTCAGTTTTGTTACATATTTCATACCACTAACACCACTGGATTCGTGAGTGTTTCAGTAGTAATACAGATTTAAAAAATTACCTGGGTCATAGTACTAACACCGAAATGATGTTTCCACTCATTTACACTGAGGAAAGAATTGTGTTTCTACAAAAGCAGCTGAACATAAGAAAAGTTAAACAGATGCCATAGGGGAGCTGTTCAAAGGCACAATACAGATTTGATTTATCTTTAACATTTAGATTTGAAAAAACTTAAAGGGATAGTTCAACATTTTGGCAAATTGGCCTATTGTCATAATCCCTATAGTCATAGCAGTAGGTTTATTACCTTTGTTTATTACCAGTGCAAGCTGTTTTTGAGATCAGCTGGGCCGAGATGCAAGCTGCTCAGCTAGCGCAACGGGGGCTGCATGAACTTTTGACTCTTATCTACCGATAAAATTTTGCTTATCACAAGGTATCCAAGACATACAAAATAAAGCAGATCACTATCACAACATAACACATGAATTCAGATTTTGCTGTGTTCTCTTCATTATTTACCATGATTTCACAGCAGAAACGTTCAACTGTAAATCAGTACTTGCTAATGATCCTGATTAAAAGGCTGGCTGTAGAAGTATCAGCTAAACTCACTGACAGACTTACCGCAGATGGTCCAGAAACATCTATAGTAGAAATAGAACTAGCTTGAAGCCAGTGACCTTTTCAGTGGTTTGAGAAGTGAACAAAACCATGCAAGTAAACACATACTTCAACACAAAGCCAAATAAATATAATACCAGGCTGTGGTGGCAAGACATTTTACAGTACTATATATGACTCAGGAGAACATATAGTTGGTCAAAGAGACGAGAAAAGCACCAGTCCAGCTCATTTAAGTTTTATTCCAAACAATCCTCAAGGTGACATTTGCAGTGAACCCAATTCTGTGTGACGCACCACACAGGTTGTCCTTGTTGTGGTCTCTTTAACGCTCAGCTGAGGCTGTATATACGGCTGTATATACTGCTCTTAGTGGACACAAGACCACACTCTACTATTTCTACTGGAGAGATGGTGGTGTATGGAGAACCAGACTCAGACTGCGAGGCTGCTTCCTGACTTAATTTCAGAATCCAGCTCATGAATCATGCATTACAAGGATGCAGAGTTTGTTAGGCTCCAGAAAGGAAAGCTTGAAGCTGAAGGTTAATTTAACTTTTTCTCAAGATTTAAATTGTTGTTGTTTTTAAAGGTTCGTTTTAAGTGTGTTTCAATGTGGCCCCCTGTAAGAGTAACGGCGCGTTAGGGCTCAGCTCATGGGGATCATCACAAATGAACAACTATCTTCCATTCTCGCACCCACAGAAAACCATGAAGAAAAAACATGCACAATACCCAGTAAACTTTGCTGCTCTTAGTATTCATTGAAGTCATTATATTATGCTGTGTTTGTTTCCCGTTATATGAAATTATACACAGTCAGGGAAACATCAATCATGGCGTACCTGAGCATAGGTTTACAGCTTATCATTGCTACCAATGGCAATGAGCTATAATCTGCATTTCAAAAGTGTTCCACAATATTTAATGTGTTTACTCTTTATTTTTTACTGTAGAAAACTGGTTAGTGGCCATCCATAATCAACCATACACATTGACCTTTACTACAATTTATGTTGATAAAATATGGTTGACTTATGACTAACCCCACCTTATGCACAGATATTTTGGTTGTTAGGGGCTATACTTTTTGACCGATCTTGTTCATTAATTTTAGAAATGTGTCTTTCATTCCCAATGGCTGTATACCAAATTTGGTATTGAAAAAAGTACAAATTCACAGGGCTCTATTCACTTAGCAGTTTTTTTGTATGCTAATCAGCTACAATCCATAATGGTAGCTGCAATTATCACAGAAGTCTTTGTAGAGAATATTGACCTAGAAAGGTGATGTACCATTTGTAAAGAGTACTCACTGATGTAACATTTGAAGACAAGAGTTTCAGAGTGGCACAGGCAGCCTTTCACAAATTCAGCACTGTGACCCTTAGTTTAATATTTCATCCTGTCATCCAATCATCCTGCTACCCTCTGAAGATGAAGGAAGGGATTTTTAGGGATTTAGGAATGGCTACTGTTACTGTGCGTTCACACCAAAAGCTTCCAAAGCTTCAAAAATGCCATAAGTTAATTCATTTTCAATGAGAGCCCGGCAACCTGAGTGACCAAAGCGCCAACAGCCGTCAGCCGCGCTTCCAAAGCTTCACCAGACGAGAAGTTGAGTCTCGGTTAACTTTATGGTAATTAGCTATGACGCGGTTCGGCGGCAACCAGTCAGAATAGAGGTGTCCTTCAGCTCCTCTAAATGACCAACGCGATCGAACTTTGACGTCAGTCAGGTGAAGAGCGATCAAAGCGGCTAAAAATATTTTGCCGCTATGGAAGCTGTCTTTTCTGAAGCACATCCTCGGGCGACTTTGCCTCTTTGGAAGCTTTCGGTGTGAACATACAGTTAGTGTTCACCATTAGCAAGTGTTTGCATGTATATACACATGAAGAAAATGTATCATCACCCCAAGTTGCAAGCATGCCTGCATCTTGGGTGTCTTGTCCGAGCCATTAAATCAGCCATGGTAGTTTACAGTTGCAGCTATGTTGATTCCACAGTCCTGCTCTGTGGCCCATGACAGTGTCTAAAATCCATCCGACTGGTTGGTGTTTGGGTAACCATGATGATGAAATCGTGCAGGCCTGCAAATGTTCACAGACTCTTCTTTACAAAAAAGTAGTGGCACATGTTTCTCTTCACCTGAGCACATGACTGATGGCCCTGTTTTTGTCCTTCAGTGCTTTTCAAGGTATCAGTTTGGTAGTTTCTCCAGTATGGCCTTATGGTCCACACCCACACTAGCCACCAGCCCTTCTTTGTTGAGTGCTGCTCCACTGTAGTCAATGTCCTCTCCCTTTAGGGTCGTCATGTGGCCTCCTGCAATCACAGTGATTACCTGTTATTGGTACAATGCACTACACACAGAAATAATATATATTTATGTGTAAATAACTATAACGTATATTTTTTATTTTATTGCCGTTTTCTCATGATAACTACTTATTATTTTGTTATCTCGATATAACAAAGTCCACTAGAAAATTTCCTCTGGGAAATTTTGAGAGGGCCAAAGGAGCTACGGCCGGTTTTGCCATCTCTGTCAACATGGGAATCAAACCCACAATCTTAAGGTCAAGACAGAGCTGATCAGACACATGATCATCTTTCTATAAGCACTGATATGGAGAAGCTGTAACCACATTAGGTTACCTATGTGTGTGTGTGTGTGTTTGTGTGTAATCACATGAAGTTACCTTTGTGTGTGTGTGTTTGTGTGTGGGAGAGAAGTACGCGCATATGCGCGCATGTGTATGTTACCTGTGTTTTTATTGTTTTATTATCCTGTGATACCGAACTAATGTTACAACAAAGACCATTTTCTCGCGATAATGAAATAATTTATTGTTTAATGTGTTGACATGGTTGCATGTCAACACATGGTTGACATGGTTGCATGTCAACACATTCCATTAATGTGTTTGGACAAAGAGTTTGGACATGGGGCAGTAAACTTCAGTCCACTCTACTTGCTGGTGTGATTATTGTCCACGGCAATAAAACTTCATTCAGTCAACATTAACTTACTGGCGTTAGTTTGTTTACTGTGCTGCGTTTATTTAAGGTGCGACCAGTTAGCATAAACAGATGAGAGGTTGACCAACTCCCATCTATCCTGTTTCAGCTAAGCTAGCTAGGTAGCAAGACAGCAATATGTTCATTGGCTTTATTTGAGCAGCAAAGTAGGCTACATACAGTTGTGCTCAATAGTTTACATATCCTTGCAGAATTTGTGAAATACTGGCTATATTTCAGAAAATATAATTTTTATTCAGAGTTAGTGGCTGGGCGAAGCCATTTATTATCACACAACTGTGTTTGATCTTTATAAACCCTAATGATAGGTGCAACCACCAAAATGGCCCTCATCAAAAGTTTACATACCCTCAAAGTTTTACCCTGATAATCTACACACAGATTGACACAGACTGGTTTAAAGCTTCAGTTGGTAACAATTATTCAGTCATATTTGCTGGAACTGTCACTATATTCTGATGGTCAGACATTAAATGAGTAATTTAGGACAAAATCCAACTCCTCTGGCTCCACCTACAGCCTGTAATCGTATTTGCCAAAATCCACCGCGCCCGACGATTTTTAAATGGCCACTCAGGGGAACTGTCCACGCCTGTAACTTGATTGCTTGTAATTAGTGTCTGTGTATAAAAAGTCAATGTGTGGTGGCTCTGAAGTGCAAAACACAACGGCAAATCAGACAACAACGACAAAAGAGAAAACACAACACAAAAAGAGAAAACACAACGGCAAAAGAGAAAACACAACACAAAAAGAGAAAACACAACGGCAAAAGAGAAAACACAACACAAAAAGAGAAAACACAACGGCAAAAGAGAAAACACAACGGCAAAAGAGAAAACACAACACAAAAAGAGAAAACACAACGGCAAAAGAGAAAACACAACACAAAAAGAGAAAACACAACGGCAAATCAGAAAACACAAAAGCAAAAGAGAAAACACAACACAGAAAGAGAAAACACGACATCAACCAAACCGGAAAAGGTAGGTACCCTCGGGCGACATGGATCGTCCTGATTGGACAAAAGAACTGGTCCGTGCTTTGAACCGGAAAGACAACACCGCCAGCGCGACAGACAAGCGGGACTAGCACAGAGGCCACTCAGCCTTTATAGAAAATATTTTGATTTCCTATGTAATGCAGGAGGTGTGATTTTTCTTTCACTGTGATTTGAGAAATGTCAGAAATGTCATTGTATTTGTTCTACATGTTTAATAAAGAAAGTTAAAAAAAAAACTAGCACAGAGGCCACTATGTATTGCCCAAAATGTTTTGCTTTTGTGTTTTCTGATTTGCCGTTGTTTAGTAATTTGTTGTTGTGTTTTCTGTTTTGTTGTTGTGTTTTCTGATTTGCTGTTGTGTTTTCTCTTTTTGTGTTGTGTTTTCTCTTTTGCCGTTGTGTTTTCTCTATTGCCGTTGTGTTTTCTCTTTTGCCGTTGTGTTTTCTCTTTAGCCGTTGTGTTTTCTCTTTTGCCGTTGTGTTTTCTCTTTAGCCGTTGTGTTTTCTCTTTTTGTGTTGTGTTTTCTCTTTTTGCCGTTGTGTTTTCTTTTTGTGTTGTGTTTTCTCTTTTTGTGTTGTGTTTTCTCTTTTGCCGTTGTGTTTTCTCTTTTTGTGTTGTGTTTTCTCTTTTGCCGTTGTTGTCTGATTTGCCGTTGTGTTTTGCACTTCAGGGCCACCGTATCAATGAGATTCTGGGCTCTTGACAAACACCTGCACATTTCATCCATTGCTGCACTGACTTTGTTGGATTCTTGATGTTGTACGGCGCTCATGGGACTTCCACAACAGGTAAACGGTGGCAACAGGTACAATGTCAGCCGTGCTGGACCAATACGGGAAGAAAAGAGCACCTCTGAGTGATGCCAATCAGCAGTGTTCATTCAAGCTCTCATAAAAGTGGAAATTGAGGAGTTCTGTTGATACCAAGCCACGGTCTGGTATCATCAAAAATTTGTTGGTCAGACTCTCTGATCTTTTTTTTTTAATGACAGCCAGAATTAAGAAAAATCATTTTCTCTTACGGCTTCTTACTAGGAGTGATGAGTTCCTACATGAACACAGTATATTAGCATGACAATAATATTTGTTTTTTGACACTGAAGACATTGTTATCTCTGTTGTTAATGTCTATACCCGAGTTTTGAAAGGGTTAAATGAGTTGAAATTTGTATTGTAATTTTAATGAACATGAAAATCAAATCTGAATTTGAAACTGAAACAACACGAAAACTGTCATGGACAACTGCTGTTACATTACCCAGTGCATTTAGTAGAGCTGCACCAGCGCAGATGTCCCATTTCTTAATGAAGGTTATGTGAACATAAACATCAGCCTGGTCCATCGGACTTGTTTCATGCACAGGCATCTCCAAGAGTGACAGAACCTTATATCCTGAGAAAGAGACAGGAGTGGGAGATGTAGAGAGAGAGGTAGAGGGAGAATTAAACCATATATCCAATGACATCTCTGGCTGCCTCTGAAGCATGCATCATCCTTTTAAATAAGGTCCCACATTTTCTTCCTCTCTCTTGTGTTTTTAACATTTTCTAAAGATCCATATGAAGTTACGTCATATGGACGACAATGTGCATCTATAGTATTTTCTTGACCATTATAAGACTGTGCAAGTAAATTTGCCTTATTTTTAATACTGATGAAATATGGAGGGGGCCACTCAAAAGAATGTGGAATCTGTCATTCCAGGTGGCAGGTCCCAGATGACAATGAACAGATCATGAATAGCTAAACATAAATGTTGAATACATCATAGATCATCTTGTTAACTTCAAGATCTCTAGGCCCAGAACCCCACAGTGAAGGACGTATGTGTGTGAGAGTATGGGCATGTTTTTGGGAGGAAAAAGTAGCTTTCGAGGCTGTATGTGCAGTACATGAGACATACATCTAAGCAAACTCTGTACTCACCTGCTCCACCTGCTTCTGTGATTGTTGTGCTGTTTCCAAAAGCATCATGAATGTAATTTCTGACTTTTCCAGAGTGGGAACGTGATACAATCACACTTGGAGGGCTAATGTTATATGAAGATCTTGGATTCATATTTGATCCCTGGCCGACATATGCCCAGGCTGGGGGGTTGTGGCAGGGAGACAGGAAGACAAGGAGAATTGAGGGTTAGACAGGCAGATGAACACATTTTGTCAAGAGGCATTTAAAGTCCCCCTCCCGCGACCCTTTTTGGTTATTTTAAATCCAGCAGCTCATTAGCAATGCACCTCTGGAGGGTGGGCGGAGACTGCGCTGCTCTGCACCCGCCCAGCCCCCCCGGCTCGCTGACAGCTGGACATTGTACAATTACCGATTCAGTGCGTTTAGCGTAAAACTGCACACTGTGATTTGATCCCAGACTGGAATATAGTCCTTGTTTACGGTGCAAGCTGCTCTACCAGGTGAGCTATACCTGTTATACCTTGACAGCTACACCGAGCTGTCAATCCTTTCACCTCTGAGCCAGATGCAGACCGGGGCGGGAGCTTGTAGCACTAGTGCCCTCCCCTGGAGCTGTGACACATCTACTCCAGTCTCCCTGAAACGGCCAGTTTGCGTCTGCCATTGGTTCACAGCAATTTGAAGGCAGAAAAACTCAGAAATGCAATTTTGCACTTCCTTTTCTGCTGATATGTCCTCTAACAAAAGAAAAATGCCACAGGAACATGTGAAAAGCACAAAAAACACGATTTCCATGGGAGGGGGTCTTTAACTATTAAATCTTACCCATGCTAATTTCACAGTTTATTTCTCTAAATATTGCAGTACAGTGCAAGGTAAGCATTGTGATCCATGTGTGTCAAAATACTGTAGAGATACATGGATCAGCATTACATTAGATCTTATGGGTTCAAGAAAAATCCATAAGATATACCTCTGAAGATTTCTAGAAAATACAAATGAACTTACTTTTTTACAGTTTTGGTTTGGTTATTTATTTCATTCATCGACAAAAAAAAAAAGAAAAGGAAAAAAAACAGTTTAATACAAAAACCAAACTAAAACAACTCCTGAATGAAAGGGACAAGAAATCATTTTACAAGATACATAATATACGTGTCAAAACAAATATGGCTGCAGACCAGTCAACAGCTCACAGTCTGGGTAAATCCATAAGTCACACTCAAATGTTGCCATGCAAAGATTTTATATACATACATAAACATCCACATATGAGTATGTATGAGATTCTTACTCAAAGCATTGTTTCACAGCTAAACCCTATTGTGAAGTGGCATCTTGTTGTGCAAAATGTGCTTACCTGTGAACTGAGTGAAAGGCTGGTGAATTACCCCAATGACTGGTTTACCCTCCAAAGCCACGCAAACCATTGTGGTCACATACTTGACAAGGTTCTCTGTGGAGAAAGAAATGGGCAGATACAGACACCTTCAGTAAATGAAAACAGTCCTATTATTTGTCACTATATTAATTACATGACTACAGAAATTTCATACTAGACTCAGACAGGATAAAATCCTTGAAGAAAAAAATGGGTGAAATTATTTACAAAGCCTAAAAAGAAGTGAAAGAGTAAATGAAATTCTAGATTGTGCCGTGACAGCTTGCCATGAGGTGGTGGTATGACTATAACCAAATAAATGGTCGGACGATCCGCTCGCAATACTAAAACCCGTGTCTGATCCGGAGCAGACTTTTCACCAGCATAAGTTGACAGTGTAACTCAAAAGGGATTCATGTAAGTCATGGGGAATGAGTGGAAGTTCAATTTAAATAGGCCAAAGTTGTCAAAATAAACAAGGGTCTTTTTTCCTTAATCCTGCCTCATTAAACAACTCCCTGATTCCTTCAGACACTGATAAAATGAACCGTTATAGAGTCAGCATCCTTAAGAACTCAGGGTCATTCAGACCAGAGTCAACAGTCAACAATTTGAGACTGCAGTAATACCCCTTTCCCACTGGTCAAAAAACCCATTTAAACCCGCTAACAATCGGCTTTTGGTGGCAGTGGGAAAGGCGCACCGAGCCGCGTCGACGCGGGTCAAACGACTCGGCAAGCGAAGTAGGTTAAAATCGCCTTTAATCGGCTCGGCTCCGATCGGCTTGCAGTGGGAACGCCAGACCCGGGTCAACCCGCTAATTTACGTGATGACACTGAACGTTACGTGACACCACGTCATCGCGCCGGTCGCGTCTCATATCACGTACCAAAACAAAGCTCTGCTCCGCTCTGCTCTCATCCGAGACTGGGATCAAAAGATCAAACAACACTGACCAAAAACCACTGGGGGGGCAGACTCGGCTCATTTTGGTCAATGGGAAAGGGGCCAAATGCCGATGGTTAGCGGGTCGACCAGCGTTTAAAAAACCTGCGTCGACCTGCTAATTTTAGTGGGAAAACGGCTTAACATACACACCTGTATATTCCTGGGTGGCATCTAGAGGATCGATCCACACTGTGACGTGCTCAGCAGAAACTTCTCTGCCTCCCTCAATCTTGTCTAGTATGTCAGCTGGAATGTCTCGGCTCCAAGCTGCTGCCTTATCCACCGTGTTGTCGTGTTCCTCACTGTTCACCTGTAGATAAAAACATGCAGACGGAATTATGTGGATGCATTAGCAATTAATCTTTCTGGTTCAGTTGGACTGAAATCTTGATGAAACAAATCCAGGAAATTTTAAACGAGCATAGATCTCAAATACAAAGGCAAAATTCAGTACGTTTGCATGATGTTGTGTTTACTTGTGTTAATCCGGCTCAAACCCTGTGCTTGTATAATGGGAAAAGGTCAAACTAATGTGGTCACGTAGCAGCTCCTTTTTTCATTCATGGGCTTCCCAAGATGTGCCCATGCAGGACTCTGATCTCTAGTAATCTCAGATCAGTTAAACTCGTCATGATAACAACCTTACATTCTATCTCAAATAAACAAGTTTTTTTTGTGACGTCTATATCTCCATAGTGCGAAATCAATAAGTGAAAAAAAAAAGAACAGTATAGCAATAAGAAGGATAAAAGCAACTGGTACAACATGGATAATGGTTGTATTCACCGTGACATCTGGGAAGGTGTTTCTTAAAAGGTTGTACATCTTTCTGTGAGACTGCAGGTCACCAAGAGTCAGAAGCTCATTGGCTCCCTCCTTTGTCTTGCCCTTTGACCTCTCCTTCAGATTATTTTCCTCATGTACCTTCTTCACCTAGGGAGGAAGAGAAGAACACAACACATGCTGCTGATACAGTTGAAGATCCCCAGATGTACCCAAATGTATAGCTGTGGTTTCTTTAGAGACCAGTGTTTCCTCTACATTCATTTAGGAGTGGTGGCCCGCCATTCCTAAATCCTAGCAACAATAACCTGCTGATCAACTCTGTGAGTCAGAGCAATAAAACTGTCAGAGTTAAAAGCTAAATATTTATCGACAGCCTATATAAGTAAATAGAAAGACTAGAGAGATAGAGACATTTTAGAGCTGATGTATGGTAGAAAAAGACAACAAAAAACTATGTAAATCAAATCAAACTGGATTAGTGAACTGTTTCACTCTTAATGAACATGAAAGTGAACTCATGTCATCCTCCCTAACTGAACACATTATCTAGTTTCTTAAGGATTAGTCAGGATGCTCCTTGAACTGGCAGCATCAGCAAAAAATACATAACAGTATCATATCAAAAATATTGAGAATCAATCAATATCAAAAAATGTATCTTGATAAACTTTTTGGCAATATGATCGCCCTGCCATATATATTCAATATTTGCATTTTAGAAAACTTGAGAAGGTTAAGAGGGTTCCCTGAACCGCATGGAACAAAAATACACACTACTCAAACCCTTACTGCTTAGTAACTCTTTGTAAGTCAGGACTAGGGATAAGTGATCGACCGACGACCAGCTGGTCAGTCTCAGATATCCGATCCACACACACACACACACACACACAAAAAGTTCTTTACTCTAAGTGAAGAAGACTTGAAGTTTGCAATATATTAGTTTTGTTTGTCTTGCTGCCTATGGTATTGGTGCTCATCCGTCAATATTATTATATAATAAGATGTTTTTTTTTTCTCCATGTTTTTATGATGTTTTGTGCTAACAACTGTCAAGCATTGTATTTGTTTGTGTTTCTGTGATGGACGTTCCAGTGTGGAAGTGAGTTGTGATCATTGAGCTGTCAAAAATAATCAATGTTTACCTCTTTGCCACCTAGAACTGCAGCCTCCACTGAAACAGCCAACAAGTCCCTTAGATCCACCTTTTTCCTCTGTCTGCAAAGAATAAGAATGTGTTAGGCTAAAAACAGCACAGATTTGAAGCAGGTGAGTGACGAGGCAGGTTTCAGCAAGAGGTTCAACATGTTGGTACCAATGCAGCCAAGGTGATCTTAATTCTAGGTAATAGCAGGTGGGGTATATCACATTCGATAAAGCTGTAGTAAAGCTTGAGCAAAGAAAGGTGCCATTGCAAACTGTCATCTCCCTTTCCTACTGAGAAGATAGAATATTGATTTTCAGTTTTGCATAAAATCGCCAGGTAGGCTTTATATTTCTGGTACAAATGGCTATTGGATTCTGAATTTTGACTTCAAGGTAACTGTACTGACTGAAGTCAGGCAGGAACCTCAAAAACATGAACAACCTAGTGAAAGGCCAAAGTCAGTGTGTTGCTCATGAAAGGGATAATGGTATGGCCCACCTCAATGCCTGCCCTACATCTTCAAGGTAGATCTCAACCTGTTTTCATATTAGTTAACAACTTCACCTAACCAAGACAGACGCACAAAATCCTAAGAGTTACAAAGTGGGTAAGTGGTGGTAGGTGGTAGGTAGCAGGTTACATTCACAGCCTGCATGTACCTACATGGAGAGGTAACGTGGCGTTACATTACGGCATGGAGGGAAATACAAGCTCTAACGTTACCTGAAAAGGGTTAGGCGGCTGGAGAGAACTCCAGCATACAGGTGGTAGATGACGGCGAGTCCCAGGAGGCAAAACACGGCCACACCGAGCGGTGACAACCGAATACCCATCGGAGCCATGGCCGGAGAGGTGGATTCGCTACGCTGACTGTTGAGAAAACAAACCCGTTCGTCTGGAGATACCGGTGTGTAAACAGCCGAGACGGAAATACGGTAGGCTGGCTGACGTGGCTGTCACCGTCACCACAGTGTCCCAACAATCATCCAACTGGCTGCTTCACACTGGCCGTTTGGATTTCGAATAAACACGTCGATGGTCATGTAGCAAATTGCCTAGAGGTGGACGAAAGTAACCTGCTCACTTATTTCGATTAGTTTCCATGCCATGTAGCATTGCCCGACATCTTCAGCCAGTAACAATCTGCCAACGGAGCGTCGTTAGTTTGCAACGACATTCCGCTCTCCGGTCCGCCAGGCTGCTCCTTATTCTAGAGGTGAACTTGTTGAAACGGGCCAGGTGTTCACTGCCGTCGTAGGCGAGACAGAACAATCACACCACTGTTCAGGCATCTTTCCTCTACGTACGCAGCACAGAGGTCACAGCAGGCGCTTCGTTTCTCTTCCGGGTTACGGCTATGGAGGGTTTTTTTTTTTCCTGAAAAAACTTTATTGTTCAAAAAATGTAAACAACACGTCTTTTTTTAAAATCAAACTTTATTATCACATTTGAGACATTATACAAACATGATATGACATCATACCAACATGAAACAACACTAACAATATGTCAAAAATAAATAAATGAAATAATAAATAAATAAAAATACAATGTATGCATAAGGATAATTATGATCAAAGAGCCACAAAACAAATAGGCTATATGCAAAAATGGAAAAAAAAAAAGAAAAGAAAAATTAAATAAACAAACAAAAAACAGTACAGATTGTATCTAGTTATATGGACTATAATATTTTTCTTGTTTTTTATATATTTTACAGACCGAGTCATAAAAAGATTTAAGTTCCACATAAAATAAAGTTTCATTTGGCATAGCCCGGAGAAATCTGGCTTTGTTTATGTGGAATTTACCCAACAGACACAAGGAATTTCATTATATTATTAACTTCCTTATTTATATAATCAACATTTAAGAATAAGACCACTTTCAGTAATAGCGATCAAAACTTTGAGATTCCCAAATCAGTAAAGATTTCATTCTAAGCTCGCGACGGCTTTCATGCGTATGGGGTTGTGATTAGACTTTGGTAAATACATATCTATGAAAGCTATATTTGATTTTAGCTAATAAAAAGCCAAATAAGCTACATACTGTCCCTTTAAAGAAAATGATATGGGAATTTCATGTGGTGTGATATTGTGCTTGTACAATAATTTCCAATATTACAGTAACCTACCTGTAAATGAATTGAGGATAACTTCACGCAAATCTAGGAATAGAATATTCCACTAGTGTTTTTGAAAATATTCCTGGGAGTATGATACAAAAGGATTAACCATTTATTTTTGTAAATTTAATTGTCTGTCAGGAAATGACCACTTTAAAAAAATGTTTGCTGGGTTGATTCAAATACTGTGCGTATGAACATTTCCTTTGTAGATCCCAATCAACGTGGAATTGAGCGCACATGTAGGAATACCAAACTCATCTCTGTCCACGCATGTATTTAAATATGCAAATCAATTTACATAGGGCCTGAACCAGAGATTCTCCTCTCTGCCTGTTTGGTATGCTGTCTAAAGGGATAAATACCAAACGTAAATGTTCAGAGTTTGGAGGTGGGTGGTTGGGGAGCTGGTTGGACCGGCAACTTAAAGTCATGTCCTGGGTGAGGAATCGCTCCTCTGTTTCTCACCCTGAGGTTTCTCCAACTTTTCCTTGGTTAAAAGGGGGGGGTTCCTCAGTGGATGTGAGGGTGAGGTGAAGAGCAGAGGATGTTGTTGCTGTGTAAATCCTTTTGAGACAAACTGGGCTATGCAAATAAAATTGCCTTGCCCTCATGTTTAATAATTTCATTTAAAAAAAATTATTTCTAAAAAGACAATGAGCCGGAAGAGGGTAGCTCTCGTGGCACAGACTCCTCCACCAGCCCCAGTGTCCCCACCCAGTGCGCGCCGAGCTGTGCTGGAGTCACAGGAACAGATCGTCAGAGCAATAGGTGATGGCATAAATGATCATCTGGGTCAAATGATTAATGTCCTTAGTGACATTAGCAAATCAGTAAATGCTCTGGTCAAAAAGTGAATTTTGTGTCTTTACATGGTTGAAATCACATGTTGCCGGAACCACATGGCTTCCCGTGGTGGGTTGATATGGATGGGCCCAGCGTCAAGTTCCTCTGGTGGGGGGGATGTGCAGGGGCCTCATGTATCAATACTTGCGTGGATTTCATACTGAAACATGGCGTACGCCAGAATCCAGAAACTGTCGTACGCACAAAGAAAATCTGATGCATCAAAGTGTGCGTACGCATGGATCCAAGCACTTTTCCTTTGTACATCCCAATCAACGTGGAATTGAGCGCACATGTAGAAGTGCCGAACTCCTCCCTGTCCACGCCTCCATTTAAATATGCAAATACATGTAAATAAGGCCTGCACCAAAGATTCCCTTCTCCTTACGGTCAGATAACACCATGAAAAACTGTGAGGAAGAGCAATTTAACCAAATTTGAGTTGAAGGTGCTCCTCGATAAAGTTGAGCCGTGTAAACATCTTTATTTATTTATTTTTTTTGCCGTCCTCCGGCACCATCACAAAGGGGGTGGGAGAGTGTGTGTGTGATATAAAGGTGAACGTGAGGCGGAGGACCGCTGTCATCCCAAATGAAAACAGACACTGTACTCGATAATTAAATTATGTGAAATGGATTTATGATTGTCATTTGCCGTTTTTTATACACAGATCGCGTAGTCAATAAATGCAGAAGTGCGCCAGGGAGGCTGATCAAGACACATGTCCAACTTTACGCATGTGTTTATTGACATTAAGTACTTCACACAGTCTGTGTAGTTTAACCAGCAAAAAAAGAAAGTCACTGACAGTGTGATATCTGGGCGGACATGCTCAGTGTGCATCGGGGGTTATAGGACAATTAAACAAATACATTTACTTTGCAGTGCCAGCCTGTAATCTGTTCCCAACTATGCTGAATGAATGAATCGTGCGCTGAACCAGCCATCTCGCCTCAATGTTTGTTAATATGTGATGCATCTGTACATTCACTTCGCACTGCAGCATCTGCAATATCTTAAAACTAAAGCTGATGGTACCACTTTGCGCATGCTTTTAAATCCACCTATCTAATTGCAACACGTGGATGGGTTGTTCATAAATGTGTCTCTGATGTGCATATTACTCTGAGGACTAATTGTTTTCACATTATTAACAGTTTCACAGCTTCACCTCTAAGTGTCGCCAAAGGAACAATAGCTGTAGAAACGTGCGTACGCCAGCTATGGAGTTGGCGTGGGCCACCGCACTTTTCCACGGTCATTTCACTTTTGATACATCTGAACGTTGGCGTGGAAAATGACGTACGCCACTTTTTTGTGCGTACGCAACATTGATACATGAGGCCCCTGCTCTGGCAGTGGCATGCCTTGCTGGAGTAGAGGACGCCACATGCCACCACAATGCGGCACACCCTCTACAGGTACAGCAAACAACTTCCACCCCCACCCCCCCTACCCAGCCAGTTTCCAACCATGCTGTTTGTCAGAATGAATGAGTCATGCATTGAGCCAGGCCACCTAGCCACGATGTTTGTCAGCTGCATTTGCACATCACATATGACCTGAACATTGATCGAATGAAAATGCTTCCTGATCACATGAACAAAGTCATTCTGTGATGGCGTGTTTGCAGTGAGTAGCTCTAATTACATTAGGAAAACCGGTTCTCACTGCAAATTGCACTTTAATGTTGGCCTGTTCAGCAGCATTGTATGGGCCACTGGAAGACATGCGGATAATTCCGTCCCCCATAGCTGGCATGGCTCGGCTCAGGGTCGACTGGCACAGTCCTGACCGGTCGCCCAGCTCCCTTGGCCCCTGTTGGCAGGAACCCCAGCGTGGTCAGCACCTGTGTGGGCATCGACAATCCATGGCTCCTCGCCGTGTTTCCTCAATTGGGACACCTTTAAAATATACCAGTGTCTACCCATGATCCAAAATTATATTCATACCAAAGACTTGCGATGTGACATATAATCTTTGGCTGTATTAGCAATACCCACTAATATGATTGAAACTTGCTCTGGATCCAATTACACTACATGTTTGAAATGTTTTTCCACAGTTTAATTCCTACCAAACATGCTGTGAAACATTTGGACCAGCACATGACATTTATCACTCAAAAATAAACAGCTCACCTGTTCAAGGGAGGAATTGAATAAACAGTCATTTTTGGCTGCATACATTGAAAACCTTCTTTTATTAAAGAATGACTGATCACATAAAGCGCAGTTCGGGGTGGAACGACCTTCATAATGTCTTTCACTATCAGTGACACTCACCAGACTGCTTGTGGTCTGCTCATCTCAGTCTCATAATCGTCCTCCGTCTTCTGTTGTCAGAGATACATGGATCTGGTAAGGTGTCACCCCTACCTCTAATGTCTCCATTTCTATTCATTCTGTATTTCCACACTTCCCCTCTTCACCTCTCCATCCTCCTCCACTTCATTTCTCTGTTGGCCATCTAACACTGATATGGTACAACTTCAGCTCTTCCTCAGATACTACATCAGGGGCGCGGCTCATGATGTCATGACCCCGGAATGACTTTGGAAAGGCAATGACGTCACGAATGGTGGGAGCCCCGACCAGGATTGAGATCAGCCGGTCCAAACCTAGAGCATGGAAGAGTCAACTTAATAAATACAATATTTTGCACCTTTTCAACTGATTAATTACACAGTTTTAGCAGTATCACTACATTTTTCATTTAATTTAAAGTTCAGATGATGTGCTTTTACCACCCTAACCCTCCTCCTAACCCAGTGGTTCCCAACCTTTTTTGGCTCGTGACCCATTTTGACACAAATTTCTAGTGACCCCGTCAATCAAGATGTGCCAGCTCATATTTTTATATGCTGCATTTTATTTGAACTCGATTTATAATAAAGTGAAAGTATAGAATACAGTTGTTTAAGATTGTGTGTGGTGTTTTTAATCATAATTTCAAAAAGAATAATAATTTGTTAAAACATATTTTTATCAGTAATCTTTTTATCAATTACTAGACATTTCAGGCGACCCCATTTGAATTTCAGGTGACCCAACATGGGGTCCCGACCCCAAGGTTGAAAAACACTGTCCTAACCCAATTATATCTGTATATCTGTCGACTGATGGGAATTGATAATGTTTTTTTTATCAATGCTATTATGAATTCCCTTATTGATACATTTGCGTCTTCTGTGTGAAAAAAAGTAGACCTATAAATGTTTTCAGTGTCAGTAACACAAATTTCATTATGAGTCTCTAAACACTGAAAAAATAGATTACTGCTTTTGCAACAAATGTCATTGCATGTTGACAGTCTTCTTCTCCCTCCTGTGTCATTTCAGCCTTTGTCCCCCACCTCCACTGACCATGCTCAGTTTGCAGCTGCTGTTTTCACCATTGCTCAAATTTTTTCTTTCCACCATTGCTGGAAATCTTAGTTGTCACTATTATTGTTCCTTTTACTCCATTGTTTACCTCAAGAGAGAGAGAACCAATAAGGCAAATGCTTCTGATGCTTCAGACGAGCGGAAATCGGTTCTCCACTGGAACTAGTTCTCAATTCCCATCGACTACTTAAGGATGTCTTCCCCTTAATTAACATTTCTTTTCTTAACCAAATCAATATTTCCTTAGCCACAGGCTACGTATCACAGGCCTTCAAGGTGGCTGTCATTAACTTTACTTAAAAAACCTTCTCTTGACCCAGATGTCCTAGCCAACTATCAGCCTATATCCAATCTTCCTTACATCTTTAAGATCCTTGAGAAGGTTGTCCTGGAGCAGCTACATGAACATCTGCACAGCAACGAGCTCTTTGAAGCTTTCCAATCTGGATTCAGAGAACGCCATAGCACTGAAACAGCACTTGTTCAAAGTCTCTAATGATCTTCTTATAGCTTCAGACAGAGGTCTCATCTTTGTACTTGTACTTTTGGACCTCAGTGCTGCATTCAATACCATCGACCACAGCATCCTGCTGCAGAGACTAGATCATGAAATTGGGATTAAAGGACCTGCCCTAAAATGGTTTAAGTCATACTTATCTGACAGGTTTCAATTTGTTAATGTTAATAATGACCACTCAGAGTACAGCAGAGTTACGTATGGTGTACCGCAGGTAGGGCTGCCACAAATGATTATTTTGATAGTCGACTAGTCACCGACTATTTTTTTCGATTAGTCGACTAATCGGATCATACGTAAATTGAATGCAAAACATACAGATTATCGCACCAGCATGCAGCTGCTCTTATATAACCATCATTAGCTTTCAGCTTGAAGTGTTTAAAGTATATGCTAACTAAAAATAAAGACAATTAAGATGATAGTTCATTAAACATTTAATGAAATATGCAGCTTTAACTGTAGCATAAAGTGCAAACAGCTGAGTAAAATAAGGATAAGGCACTTTAATACTTAAAGGTTTTTTAGGTTTTTCTTTCCTTCATTTGTCTCTGGCATTAAACATAGCTACATTTAAATAAAATGAGGTGGACACCTGAAACTAAGGAATTATTCACAATAATAAAGTTTTGGTAGGCTTATCGTTCAAATATAACTTGCTCAGTGTAAATAATAGTCGTTCTGTTAAAAAAAATCGAATAGTTTATAAGACAATCGTCTTGTCTGAAAAAAATTAAATGTTCCCTTTTTACTGTCACAGAGGGAGAAACATAGAAAGACTCCAGCAGAAAGTTCTGTGTGAAACTCTGTCAAATGAAAACAAGTGAAACTGAGGTGCAGCTCAAACTCTGCAAGGTGTGGCGGGGGGGCTACACCGGTGCCGCTTGATGAGGGACAAGACCGGTAGAGAGAGAAAAGAGAGAGAACACCTATGTGTACTGAGTGAGTGAGTGCATGTGTATGTGTGGTGGGCGGCTGCGGCGGCGGGTGCGTGTGTGGAAGGTGCGGCAGCAGTTTTGAGAGAAAAACAAAATTAAAAAAAAAACAAACGACGCATCGACTATTAAATTAGTTGTCGACGATTTTAATAGTCGACGTAGTCGTGACTAGTCGACTAATCGTGGCAGCCCTAACCGCAGGGTTCAGTCTTAGGGCCAATCCTCTTCATTCTTTACATGCAACCATTAGGTGGCATCATCCGGAAGCACTCAATCAATTTTCACTGTTATGCGGATGATACGCAACTCTACTTGTCCATAGAGCCAGATGACAGAAGCCGCCTCATCAATCTGCAAGACTACCTGAAAGATTAGATCGTGGATGTCCTCTAACTTCTTGCTACTGAATTCAGATAAAACTGAGGTCATTGTGTTTGGACCTAAACATCTCAGGGACACTTTCTCTAATCAGATCGCTACTCTAGATGGCATCACCCTGACCCCGAGTACAACTGCGAGGAACCTTGGAGTCATTTTTGACCAGGACCTTTCCTTTAACTCCCACATAAAACACGTGACTAGGACCGCCTTCTTCCATCTGCGCAGTATCACTAAGATTAGGAATATCCTCTCCCAGAGTGATGCTGAGAAACTGGTACATGCATTTATCACTTCTAGGTTAGACTACTGCAACTCTCTCCTATCAGGATGTCCGAAAAACTCTCTAAAGAGTCTCCAGCTGGTCCAGAATGCCGCAGCAAGGGTTTTGACAGGAGTTAGGAAGAGAGAGCACATCTCTCCCACCTTAGCTTCTCTCCACTGACTTCCTGTAGGATTTAGAATAGACTTCAAAATCCTTCTGCTGACTTATAAGGCTCTTAATGATAAAGCTCCAACCTATCTGAAAGAACTAATCATTCCTTACTGTCCTACCAGAGCACTCCGCTCCCAGAATGCAGGTCTGTTAGTGACTCCCAGTATCTCTAAAAACAGACTGGGAGGTAGAGCCTTCAGTTACCGGGCTCCTTTACTGTGGAACCAGCTCTCTCCATGGGTCAAAGAGGCAGACACTCTAACTACATTTAAGTCTAGACTTAATACCTTCCTTTATGACAGGGCTTTTAGCTAGGGCTGGTTCAGGTAGCTCTGAACCATTTTATAGCTACGCTGCTATAGGCTTAGACTGCTGGGGACACATCTGGTTATACAGAGCCCTCTCCTTTCCCCTCCTCTCCTCTCCTCTCCTCTCCCCTCCCCACCCCTCCTCTCCCCTCCTCTCCTCTCCTCCCCTCTCCTCCTCTCCCTTCCTCTCCTCTCCTCAGTATATTTTTGAACTGTCATTTTCTGTTATACTTTGTAGTTTGGCCTTGGTGTCTCGCACTCCCTCTGTGTTTCCGCAGATCCACCGGAGCTCCATCTCTCTGCACCAGCCGCCGCCTGCATCGCCCCCCCTCCCACCCTTTCCCCTGCTGTTAGACCGGCCTCCCCTCCCTTCCCATGGACCAGTCTACCACCCAGTCCTCCCATCGAGCTGGCCAGCTCTCCCTGCCGCCCCCCCCTCACCAGAGGCTGCCTTCATCAACTCCTGCTAACATTTCCATATTTCGCACATTCTGTGACATAAACTGTAAACTGTTTTCTTGTCTGTAACAACATCTATTGCACGTCTGTCCGTCCTGGGTGAGGGATCCCTCCTCTGTTGCTCACCCTGAGGTTTCTCCGATTTTTCCCTGTTAAAAGGGTTTTCCATGGAGTTTTTCCTCAGTCGATGTGAGGGTCTAAGGACAGAGGATGTTGTTACGATGCCATGTAAAGCCCTTTGAGACAAACTGTTTGTAAAAACGGGCTATACAAATAAAATTGCCTTGCCTTGCCTTGCCTTGCCATCCCTAAATCTGTCTCATTCTCATGGCCGATTCTAGTAAAGAACCTTTGCATAAATAAGTCTGACACAGAGATTACGCTCTACAATGAACATTTTACCATTTTTACTGTGACTTACCTAAAGCAATGCCTCCATGTGGTGGTGCTCCTGAATCTAGAGCCTCCAGCAGGTGTGAGAGTTGACTGGGATCTTCCTGTAGTAGACGCATTTAAAAAGTAATTACGATCAGCAACTGATACAACCTAGTTGCAACAGTTGAGTGACTTACCTTGAGAATATTCTTCAGTACATGAAGCTGGTCTGAGGCTTTGTGGATACGTATGGATCCTCCTCCAATCTCACAGCCATTCAAAACCAGGTCATAGTGCTGACCGCGCACCTAGGACAGTATAATATATATAGCCATGAGACTTGCGCTCTATGAGATAATTATTTCTGTTTATCTTATTTGAGATTGACTAATTATAACTTGGTTTGGCGAATAATTGGCGCCAATAGGTAGGGGTGTAACGGTACACAAAAGTCACGGTTCGGTACGTACCTCGGTTCAGGGGTCACGGTTCGGTGCGGTTTCGGTACAACAGACACTATTGAATGTAAAACTAAAATCTGTCTTGTGTTATAAAAGTAAAAAAAAAAAAATAGAATATAAAATTAAACAAATTAGGAGTGTTATCAGTGTTATCATGCCATTCATTAATTCTAGAGGGAAAAAAACTTGCACTTCACAACTGACAACTATTACAAACAAAACAAATCAAGAAACTAACATCAATGTTGGTTTACACAGTTAATTTAGACTGGCTGTTTCTGGTCCTGTCTGTGTTCATGTCAAGAGGCTTAAAAGCAGCGGGATAAGTTGTTGCCGTTAATATAATACATCCATGGTTGTTGCACACAAGTTGTCTTTTTCCTTGCACCAGTGATTGACATGTGGGCGGGGGAGGCGGGTGAACATGCGCTACGTGTTTGATGCGTTTCTAGTGATGCAGCGTGCATCCGTGAAACATCGCCGACGGACTTTGTCCGGTCGACCAGTCGCGAGCTGCTTTCTACGGTCGCGAACCGTCGCCACCGCCGTCGCCGTTATGTTTCATTGAAAAACCACACGGTGACATAAATGAAGCAGGCAGCTCCTCATAACTTCACACTCTCATCACTTCTCTTCTTCGTCTGTTATGACGGTTGCTGGCAGCTTTGAGGCTCATTACCGCCACCTAGATTCGAGTGAGGACTCGACTTTTTTTTTTTTTTTCATTCAGACGTATTCGTCGTGTGACTGTGTGCACCGAACCGTGACGGCACGGGACGAATACATATACCGTTACACCTCTACCAATAGGACATCGTATAACCATTGTTGTTGATAGAAGTGTCGACTTGGATAGCGCTGATGGCTATGCAACCTCCACCAGTCACACAGTCACGCTATGTAATCCTATTGTGCCAGATCCCCATACATAAGATAAAGTTAACATCACTGTGCACCTGATATAATTTGTATTTAAACAGGACTTCACAGTTACATTACATATGCTAAACTAAATACAAAAGCCACTGCCTTCTAGACCAGTGGTTCTCAAACATTTTTACATCAAGGACCCCTAAATTGACACAAATTAGACCACGGACCCCCCATTGGACAAAAATTTGAAGCAAAAACCAGAAATACACAAATATTTGTTCTGAGTTAGTCACTTTCAGTTGACCTCTATATCCTTTGAACTGAACAAAAATGTATGTTTTTGTCTCTTCCACGCAGACTGATTTTATATTCCCTGTTTATTTAGAACAATGTAAAATATTAACCATCGATGCAAAAATATATACAAATCAGTATATGGCTTAAAACCAAATAAAAGGAAGAGAGATACAAATCAGTCAATCAGAATACAGCTACAAATCAACCAATTAAAATCTGGCAACAGATCAACCAATTAGAATATGGCTACAAACCACTTTTGACCACCAAAGTGCAGTCTGCAGGTCCAAGTGAAGTAAATCTAAAGAATCACCAAGCAAAACTGGGATATTGTGTTCATGAGAATGGGACAGATGGACAATCTGAGAACATACTGCCTCTTCTCTGGCTGTAACTGAGGCATGAACAAGATCGTTACTTTGTAAGAGAATCTAAAGCCGTTTTCCCACTAAAATTAGCGGGACGCAGGTTTTTTAAACGCGGGTCGACCCGCTAACAATCGGCATTTGGCCCCTTTCCCATTGACCAAAATGAGCCGAGTCTGCCCCCCCGCTGGGGAGTCAGACAGAGCATAAACCAGTCGCCCCGCTCTCATCCGTGGTGCAGGAAACACACACAGTGTCATGCCACAGCCGCCCGCCGCGGATTGTCCGTCCGCCGAGGCAGACCTGCTGGCTGACCTACGGAGCACCAGGACCGCGGAGGACAGCGAGTCTGCCGCCGCCCCAGCACGTCAGTTAAACAGACTGTCGCTTCTTTTCTTTTTTTCAATCGTTTTTGGTCAGCATTCTTTGATCTTTTGATCCCAGTCTCGATTGCGAGCAGAGCTCTGTTTTGGTACGTGATATGAGACGCGACCGGCGCGATGACGTGGTGTCACGTAACGCTCAGCGTCATCATGTAAATTAGCGGGTTGACCCGGGTCTGGCGATTTTAACCCGCGTCGCTTGCCGAGTCGTTTGACCTGCGTCGACGCGGCTCGGTGCGCCTTTCCCACTGCCACCAAAAGCCGATTGTTAGCGGGTTTAAACGGGTTTTTTGACCAGTGGGAAAGGGGTATAATTGACAACCTTGTGGGGCTCCGTGTAGAGTAACTCTTCGTCCTCTGGCCTCGCAGCAGTAAATGGATGGTGGGCTGATTCCAGCTGGTCTGGCTCATCCTCTTTAGGCAGGAAGAGAGGGAAGTCCACCACCCAAAGAAAGTGGAAGGCTGAAAGGTCTCGTAGTGAAACACCATGAGACTCCAGAAGCTCTGCACACTGTAGGCGAAGACTACCCAGCAAAGGGCGCTGAGAGCAGAGCAGGGGAGTAGAAAGACACAAGCAGGAGGACACAAGAATGGAAATGTATAATTATATTCCTCTCATAATACATAGCCATTAGGCCTGCCCATTTCTGTCACTGCTCCCCCCTCCTCCTTAGTCCAATCTAAACTCAGTCTGATGAAAATTTTATTACCACAGTGTGGAGAGAACCGGCTGCTATCAGCACTAGGTCTCCGGGTTTGGCTCTTGTCCTTTTCACCAGCTCTTCTGTCAAGGCGGCAGACATCAGCTTTTTCAGCGGGGACTTCAATGTCCCGTTTTCTTTGACCAGCACCACACTCAGCTCCTTGGGAAAAAACATGCAAAAAGAAAAATCACAAGGGGACACTGAGGATGGACAGCAACAATATTATTGCAAATGTAGAATGTATCTTTGAATTAGAGTTGGGCAATATGGCAAAAAACCTTATCACAATATATTTTTCCGTATTGATTGATTCTAATATTTTGATTCAATATCGATATCGAGGATATATGACCATAGCCGATTATCAAAATTGATCGCGATCCCGAATCAAGATCGTTTTATCGCCCAGCCCTACCTTGAATAAACATTGTTTAAAGGGATAGTTCAACATTTTGGCAAATTGGCCCATTGCCATAATACCTATAGTCAAAGCAGTAGGTTCATTACCTTTATTTGTCAGTGCAAGCTATTTTTAGAACTGCCACTTTTTAGCTGCTCAGAGCTAAGCTACAGAGGCTAATGGGATTTCTTGATTTCCCTCATCAAACTCATCAAATACACAATCCAACAACTCCAAAATGCTCTGGTGGACAAGTTGTGACCTGCACATTCACCACACTATGAGATAATAACAGAACGTTACCAGAGAGAGTTGTTTTAGAGGTAAATTCATGCAAAACCGCTGATGCGCGTTGCCTTCAGGGACAGTTTCTCAGCAAGCAGTCTCTGAATTTACCTCTAAAACAACTCTGTCTCGTAACGTTCCGTTATTATCTCATAGCGTGCTGAATGTGCAGGTCACAACTTGTCCACCAGAGCGTTTTGGAGTTGTTGGATTGTGTATTTGATGAGGGAAACCAAGAAATCCCACTAGCCTCCGTAGTGTAGCTCTGAGCAGCTCGCAGCTCTGCTTCGCCGTTCTAAAAATAGCTTGCATAGCTTACCGACAATTAAAGGTAACAAACCTACTGCTATGATTATAGCGAATATGGCAATGGGTCAATTTGCCAAAATGTTGAACTATCCCTTTAAGGGTGTGAGGCAAAGTCAATGAGAAAAGGCAAATATGCGCACAAATACTCCCACGGTCAAACACGTGCAAGTAAAGCAAGGCGATAATTCGCTCTGCGCCTGGTATGAACATCGTCAAGATGTAATTTTGTTTTGACTGCACAGAGTAGGTTCTTCTCTGCATGTTTGACAGGATTTTGCATATCACTTTCATGTGCATTATGTTATTAGTTTAAGCATCTTAGCAGCATACTGTAGCTCTACAAATGGCAATGTCAGTCAGTGCGTAGGGCGACCTATCCCTCTAGAGTAAAGACAAATCTACCTGTCCAAACTGAGTCCTGGCTGTTTGTTTCAGTTTTTCCAAATCGCTCCCAGTGAAAACTTTCTGTAATAAAACACAAAATAACAGATGCATATTAGATATTAGACCTGTACTTATCAAACATAGCTATAATGGCCCTTTTAGTTTTAATCTCTGTATTGCTTTTACTATTATTCTTGTGTCCTGCTATAATAGAACAATGCATGTCTAGTTGTACATGTTTTCAGTTTCCCCTAAAAAAGGTTAACTTAAAAGTACTTGATATTGACATTTTGCTGTTTTCTTTCCTCACTGTGGGATGAATAAGGAATATCTTGTCAAATTATGAAGTATTTTCTTCTCTCACCGCTCCACTGTGGACACAGATTGCCTGAATGGAGCCTCCTGGCTGGCTGAGAGCTGATCTGAGGAATTCAATTTCCGTGGATAAGAAAATCTCGGTGAGGTCGATCAGCTGGACAGACATTTTGGACAACAAAAAGGGATTCAGACAGGTATGTAGAAAACAGATGGTTATGTGGCAAAACAATGTTGCTTTAAAGGAGTCATCACCCGGAAATCACATTTTTCCTTGTTAAAACATGTATACTGGTGTTGGACCTCAGTGGAAACTTGCCTGAAAACCTAGGGTTTGAAAGTGGCTGAGTTTTTTCGTTTGGGCTCTTTGTTTAAGCCAGAGTAGTTCATGAGGCTGCACACCACAAAATTACAAGATTTGGATCCTGCTCCTACGGTGACGTTACCGTGGAGACTGCTTTCATAAACACACCTCTCTTCCACTACCCCGACTTCCGCCGCGCCGCCATTACTTATTGTTTTATTTCCCACTGTAGCACTGTTATTTCGTCACTTTATTAAGTTTTAATAATTTTTCATGCGAGAAAGTGGTTTAGATCCCCAATGTGCGGTTAGTTTATCCAAATGACGGCTGTTTAGAAGTTTTCTCCGCGTTGGGAGAAGGGAAGCTGCAGCGAGCTGCAGCGAGCCGAGCACCAGACAGAGGAGAGGAGGAGTGACTGTCAGCAACCCGCCTGCAGCGCTCGTTTACC